>NW_026973400.1:0-50000 GCF_036172545.1 Culicoides brevitarsis | reverse complement strand
CATTTTTTTGTTGTTCGGATAATCAAGACTCGATTCATTTATCTCACCAGCATGAATGAATAACTTCACATGCACCTTACTCACACAATCAAGTCCGAACCTCTCTCAACGAGTATGAATGAATCGCATATACCTCAACAACATGTACGATGAATCAACATTAAAAATATAACAGGTTTCTGCATTTGTATTAAAGTTGTAGAGTTTCAGTTACGATAGTTGCGTTGTGTCGCTCACATCACGTCGTGAAATTGATCTGATCGTTTATATTTTTATTTTATTGCTCGTTAGGTATATAATAAAAATATATATTTTTTATGTGTAAGAGAAAAAAAAACAAATAATAGCAAAAGATAAAGCAAATCTCATCATCGCTACGCTTATCTAGTGCAAAAAAAAATAAAAGAAATATAAATGAAGGAACATTCCGGGATAGATAGACAATAAATATAAATACTTTATTACAAATACCACAAACTTTCACATTCTTTCCATATAGTGGCGTACTGCATGCAATCTGTAACATAACATAAAGTGAGTTAACAAAAATTATATTTACAAAAATTTGTTTAATATGTATGTTGCATACAAAGTGATTTTTTTTAAAGAAAAAGAAAAAAAAATTTATTTACATCGACTTTGTGATGTCACATTAGATATTGATATTGTTCGAATGCCTTTATACTTATAAATGTGTTTTCAATATCACACATCGCGATATACAAATTGACGAATCATTCAGGCTTTTTTGTGTGTATAACGTCATGGCAACCGTAATTCACAAAACTCTATAGTATATAGTAGTAGTTTGTACCTTGAAAAAAGAGCAACAAAAAAAGTATTAAATTTATGAATAATACGAAAAAGAATGTTTTGAAAAAAAAAACAAAATAAATCACAATCCGTTTTTTGTTGAGATATAGTGTCATATTTCCAGTGAAAAAAAAATTAAAAAATGCAAAAGATCATCTGAAACCGTTTGATTCAATGACTCAACTTAACGTTAGTGCTCAGTGAATAAAGTCACACACGTGTTATTAGTTAATATTCTGTATGCACGAAACTTCTTTACTTTATATAGAAGGTTATTAAAATACTAATCAGATATAAATCAAGCTGATTCTATCTATTTATTAAAAAAAACTACTGCAAGATATACGATTTTTTTTAGATATCAAGTATATAACAAAAATCAAATGTTTAACCTTGAGAAAACTCACGAAATATCAACAAACACGGAGAGTGAGAAAAAAATGTTTATTCCTTATTTAAACAAAACAACTAGTTTACTCAATAATTTTTGCATACAAATATTTATCTAGTTTGGAAACAACTCTCTCTCTCGAAAAAAAAATCAACATTTTACATTTTACGAAAAATTTTCCATATTAAAATATATAATTTTTGCCACACTATGAAATTGGATAAAGTGAATGAACAGTTACAGTTAATATAACCACAAAAGAATTTTTTGAGTGGTGTACGACTAAGCTATAAATAAAATATAAAATATAATAATAAATAAACAACTTACACGAATACCTAATGATATTTAGGTGTGTACTCCATTCAACGAGAGAACAAATAAATAAAAAAAATCTCAAATTTAATAAATTGACCGAATTTCATATATGGAGTAAATTGTAGTATTAAGAATTTTATATATGGAGTTTAGAGGATCCCAAAAAAAAAATAACAAGTGTGTGACATATATTTTTTTAGCTATAAAAAAAACGTTATAATAAAGCGGCGCAATTATTATTATTTTTTATTGAAGTTGAGCTTTTTGATTCATTCCAGTGATTCATATAAACTTTCAAAAAGTACTGTTGTTTACTTGGCTGCTATTATTACTTTTTGCTATTACACATCATATATGGGTTATTATTGTTGTGTACATTACCTAAATTTTATTTTCAGTATTTATTTGTTGCCAGACAAAGGCTGGGTTTAATTAATGCAAAATACAAATAAAAAAAAAAATTGAACACAGATTTTTCATGTGTAGTCAAGTAAAATGTAATTGTTGAAAAGTTTTTGTTGTTTTATTATTATAACTGATTACAATCCATATTCAATCATTTAATGGTAACGGAATTATATTTACTACCGCCTCTACGTTACACATTTTCATGAGATATTGAGAGGTTTGATGGTAAATGGATGTCTGTCTGTTACTCGTAGAAGAAAAAAATTACGAAATAGTAGTTTTGGTAAAAGATAAAAACTTTTTTTTGAGGGAGAATTTTTTCCATAGTCAAAAATATTTTGGATTTTATTTGATTTCAAAGAAAAGATATCAAATATTTTTAAGATTTTCAATATTTTTGTGCATCAATTTTGATAATTAGTTAAGAAAAATTGGACTTTTAGATAAAAGTTGAAAATTTTTCATCAAAAAGTTAAATTTTAACGAAACTTTAAACTATAAATAATCCTGATTTCAACTGAAAAAATGTATTTTTATTATTTTTTGATCAAATATGGTAAAAAGTGTACCAAATATTCACAAATTTTTTTGCTTGCGATTTTTAGTATCTTATTAGAACCTTGTCAAATGGTATTATATTTTTCATGAACGATCTTTCAAGTTCTATAAACAAAACTGGCATTGCAATTTTTGTTGTTTATACGTAAACGTAAGGTGTTTGTTTGTTTGAAAAAACTTTCATAACCTTTTTGAATGGTTTTGTAAATACTCTTTTCAAAATATTACATTATCTGCTTTCACGTGCTTTCTTTGGTTTGAGGGTTAAATTCAAATTCTGTTTTCTGCCTTTTAAGATCCTCTTTCCTCTGTGGATTATGTTCTGACTAAGCCTTTTTTTAACTTTGTTTGCCTTCAAGTACAATTTATTGTTAAAATTCGTAATTTTTCATTTGATCGCCATCATTCAAATAAGAATATTCTTTGAGTTCACTTGAAGTTACACAAAAATCGTCCAAATTCCCTAAAAATAATCGAAGATCAAGTACATAATTTAAATTGCTTCCGGCAATTAACGACAATTACCTTTCATGCCATGAAGTGAACGACCTTTTGTCTTCTTCTTATCCTCCAAAGTTTCTTATAGTACTTACCAAAATTTCGTCCAAAATGCGCTCTTATCGAAGTCGTTCTGCTCCTTCTATCATTTCCATCGACCCGTATCTCTCACACTTTTTGCCAGCTAAATAAATTATTTATTTATCTTTTAGCACAGTTTAATGATAGCTAATCCGACAAAAAAATTCGGCCTATATCGCCATTACACATCCATAAAAATAAAATAATCGACTTTGCAGATATGGACAAAAATTCGTCTGTTTGACGCATCCGAGCAAAGTACATGCCATAAATATTGTTAATAAAGCAAAATCCAATTATGAATTAAAGACAAACAATCTGTCGCCGATGACGTTCCTCATAATATTTAATTTTATTTTTTTGCAAAGCAAACATCGCGAGACATTCAGCGCAGTGTATTTTTGTTTGCTCAAGTAAAGTGCTTACTTTGCGCAAAAGTAACTACATACTACGACAAGGCTTGTGAATCAAAAAGTACTTAAATCTACACAATTGACTGCGTGCAGCCTTCAAACTGCAAGACTTTCGTGTACTTTAAACTTTGAGGTGTATGAAATGTGCTGTGTTTGCATGAAACATAACAATAATTGAATATAAATGTTTGTGTATGAAGGATTATGTTTTAGTACCCAAAAAATTACTTACTTGAATGTTTTTGAAGTTTTTTCTTTATTTTAATACAAAGACAAAAGTGTCGTGATTGCATCAAAATACATTTCTTGGATGGTATTTCAAAAGCTGTTGTCGCACCTTTAAATTCGTGGCTTGTCAATAATTAGCATGTTTACTTAAAAATTGAGCAATTGAATTTATTAGAGTAGAGGTGACACATTTTAAGCCGTTGTTCACGAATTCCCCGCACGAGAAACACTCGCAAGTAAGTAGGTGAAAGAATATTGAGGCTGATACAATAGTCGAAAACGCTTTATATTCCATAGACTTTTAAAGAATTTATTAAATATCGAGCAGTGTTTAAAAAGCTACATAAAGAAATAAAAATTAATTGATTAATTAAAAAAAATAATTTTTAGATTTCAAAGGTAATTTTCTTAAAAATTTAATATTTTAAACAATAAAAAAGAAGAAATTTTTACTTTTGAACTTAGTTAAATGTAAATTTTGAGAATTTTTTGTTCATCATTGGTAAAAAATTACCAAAAAAGTTTTGTATATTTATTATTATATTTAAAAAATTTTGAAAAAAAATTTTTTTTCTTAAAATTGAAAGTTTCTCACAGAAAAAAGTAAGAATTTTTCACAGAAAATTAAAATTTTTAATTTTTTTTTATTTTAAATTGTTTTAAACGAATTTCTAAAATTTTCTATTTTTTTGTTAAAAATTTGTCAAAATTCTTCAAAAAATTGCAAAATTTTATACATAAATTTTGAAAATCAAGAAAAATGATAAACAAAATAGAAAAAAAATATTGAGTAAAAAAAAGAAAAAAAATAAAAAAAAAATGAGTATTCGATTTTTTTTTTCAAAGTTGGTCAAAAATTTATCAAAAATAATTAAAAAAATATTTTTAAAAATGATCTACTTTAAAATTTCATAAAAATAAAAAATCGAAATGGAAAAAATCAAAAACATTTTCTTCTTCCGTATCAGCCTTAATAATAACGGTTTCTGATCTAATTATGTTCTTTATACGGTCCGTTTGCGTTAAAAATAAATCTTATATGGTCATCATGCCTACACATTAGTACTTACTCTTGTGAATACACAAAGTAGGTAATTTTGTGTGTAAACAAATTTGTTGTCGTAATCGACGGAATCCCCTTTTGGCTTGTGCTTATGATGATCACAGATAATAATAACAACATCTTAATTATTATTGTGAGAATTTTTTTGAGCAAAAAACTAAAGTTAAGTGAAAAATGAAGTAAAACATCGTCATAATAATACAATATGGTTATTGTTGTCTGTCTGTCTATGCGTTACTTTGTACAAATCCACCCACAATTGCTCGCTCTGAGGTGAGAAAAAAATTCCCTTTCATTCCATTGTCTTCGCTGTGTGCAAATTGTTCGTCTTGTGTAATGTTTGTACGGGTAATTGACAAGTTTTATGATGAATTTTACATTTTTTTTTATTGGAATTTAATCGGTATCTGGGTTGTTGTGAGTAAGCAACGACGTGCATTGAATTCACTAAGAAGCTATTTATTATCATTTTTTGTGTGTGTTTAAATACAATTCATAACTTAATACTCATTAGTTGCCATTGAAATTGGAAGATTCTTTTGTGGATTTCGCTTTTCGCTTAAATTCTAGCACACTCTGCATCAGAGCTTCGTGCAATTCGGCAGCTTCGTGATGTTTCATGGAACAAAGTTCCTCGCCAATGTACTTCCCAAACGACAAATATTTGTTTTTATTCCACGAATTGGGGGTTTCCTCGTGTTCTCTTTTAATGGGAATCGTCGTTGTTGTTGTCGAAAGCGGCGGCGGCGGTGTTTCTGGCGACGCAGACCTACTTTCGATAATTTCGGGCGATATCGAGACATCATCATCTCGGGCATCCATCTGAAACATCGATTGCAGCAACGAATTTTGCGAAAACCCGTTGGAATTGAACAACGATTGCAGCTGATTAAACTGATTGCCGGTGTGGTTATTGTCGTTTTTGCGACGTTTGAACGGGACTTCTGTGGATTTTGTGCGTGGCTTGTACACGGCATCGATGAAACTCATGGCATCGAGTAAGTGCCACTTTTGTTTGGGATTATCGGTGCCATAGATGCTCACTTCCTCCCAATACGTCACTTCGCGACGATATTTTTCTCGCAGCGACACCCACTTGCAGTACGCTTGTTGCCCTGAAAACAATGACGGTAATTGCGGATGAGTTATTGGGCATGTCAATGACTTACCTGTTAAGCCGAATTTACTTCCGATGTTCATCCATGCGGACATTTTCTCATTTTTCAAGCGGAATTTGGGACTGAAACGGTCCCAAACAATCGGAGTTTCCTTCACGTAGTCAACGAAGAGTCCTTCGTCGAATTCCATCACAAAATTTTGTTTGTTTTTTGGTAACTTGTCTTTTTTTCTTAATTCATTGCGAATGTTTTGAGTGTAATTACTGCTTTTTACCGACAGTAACTTCGAAATAAGCTCATTTTATTTTAATTTATTGTAGAAATAACATTAAATCTTAAAATTAAACAAATTTTAATGAGTATCTGTCATAATATAGAGCACATATGACTCTCTGTAGTGCAAATATGTTGACAAAAAGTACAATCAATCTAACCCTTCAAGAACTAAATTTCACGAAAAATGCGAAAATGACATAAAAAGGCGGTTTTGAAGGAAATTTATGTGATAGACGGTTCAATGGATGTGTCTGGTATTTTATAATTTTGACTTTTTCATTAAATTTTTTGTTCTGCTCTTGGATGAGACGATAAAAATTCATCAGAAATCCAATATTTGCTAATTATCGCTCGATTTAATAATTTTTACGCCCCTTTTTGACTTTCAACTAACATTTTATTTCATTTTTTGTGTCATTTCAGAAACAACGGTCAAAGTAAGCGGCTCATGGATCAGTAAATTTACGCGAAAAAAACGTAAAATGTGATAAAAAGTGCAATTTCAAGCGAAAATAATTATGCATAAAAATGAGGAAACGCAAGACAAAAGATAGCAAAATGTTCCTAAGCAGCAAAAAATGGCTAACTAGCCACTGTGGCATTTATATATTGATTTTAATGACTGCATTTGTGGTGAACGCTAACGGATCAGATGTTGCAGAAAAACCACTAATTATAGAAAATTATAAATTACCATCATCAACTTCAACAACGCTCACGCCGGTAGAAAATAAAACAAGTAGATCATTAGAAAGCAGTGTTAACCATCGCGAAAATCATGCAACAACGCGAGATAAGTCATTAGATGTTACGACAATATCGAGTATGGACGATAGCGAGGAAGATGACGTCGCTTCAGAGGAAATTGGCGTCACGTCAGACGTTCCAACGACAGTTGTGAGGTAAATTCATTCGAATTTTTGAGATTTTTCAAATTTTTTTAAGGAAAATTTTTAATTTAGGACTACAACAACTGAAAAAATGTCGACAAAAAAGCTGAAATCGACAAAGGTTGCGATGAAAAGTCAACCGACAACCACAGAAATGCCTGAAATCACGACAGAAATGGAGATGAAGGCAACAACGACGGAGATTCCTCCAACTACAAAGTCAGAAATGGAAAAATTACAGTCCACGAGAACTTCGAAAGCGATCAAATTCCAAAAATCTACCGTTGAAAGTACAAGTCCTGCTTCGAGTTCAACTCCATTGCGTCAAAGATCGTATGATATCGGGGTAAATAAGACGAACGATATCCACCCTCAATATAGAACCGAAAAAAATTCCGTCACAATTTCCGATGCGATGAGCGGAGCTGATGTTTTAGCGTTCGCGAATGCGGAAAATGCATTTTCTTCAAATAAAACACACGAAGCCCTCATGAATGCTAATGACACGTTGAAATCTTTGACGGATTGGAGTCATATCATTCAAGCAGTTGAATCGACAACGGAAAATATCGCTACTGTTCCCCCATTTTCGCCACTGCCAACGACAAGTGTCACACGAAATCCCGTAAAATCGTCCCCAATGACGACGGAATCTCCTTTGACGACCATTTTCAAGCAAAATATGCTGACAATCGGTGAAGTTTATCGCAAAAAGTCGGAATCGAGTCAAGTTAAGCCGCAAGAACGAATCGATGTGTACAAATATTATCAGACAGAAACGCCCCTTCCTCCAACAACAACGACGACAACTGAAGAGGCTCTTACGTCGACAACTATCTGGATGACGACGACAAATGCCGATAAGAAAAATACAGATGCAGAATTTATTGAAACAACGTTGGTTGAAACGACAACAGAACCGCAGCCTTTTTCATCGACGTTTTCAAGAAGAGCTAATTATCGGTTTACGACGTTGCCGCCATCGACGTTGACGGATTTTTTCTCAACAATTACGACAATGGAGCCGACAACTACTACAGAACGGGTCACAACTACAACTTCGACGACTACGACAACTCCAAGTACGACAACTTTCCAAGAACCATCAACAACTCCGTCGACAACGACTTCTTCCACGACTCCTTCAACGACATCCACGACAACAGAAGAGATCAAAACCGATTTTTACACAATAATTCCAAAAACTTCTTCGAATTTCATCACAACTCAAACCGTTGTTACCGATAACGACAATATTTGGGTCGTTACTGATGAAAACACAACCCCTATTAGTTCGACAACGACTTCAACCTCGACAAATCCATCCACAATGTCCGAGGAAGTTGGTTCAACGGAAGCTCCGGGACCAGATGTTGCTGCAATTGTCGTCATTTCATTGAGTGTCGTTGGAGTCATTGCCTTTTTATTACTTATGGGCTTCATTGTGAGTTATTTTCTTCAAAAAAATTTTAAAAATCAAACTAATTTAATTAAAAATCATTTCAGTTCATCATCAGAAAGCGACAAAATCAAACAAAATACGCGAATCGATGTCGTCCTGTTGGATTGGATGCTTATAGTTTGGATAATGTGTCAGTTTATAACAGCGTACGAAGAAAAGGCAACAATTTGAGGTTATCCAAAAGATCGTATGGCAATTCAGCGTTCGAAGATCCCGTAAGTTTTGAGGTTATTTCAATGAAAAAAATGATTTTTAATGAAATTTCTTACAGAATTTGGAAAGTCATGTGTTGAGTGTTCCTGATTTGGCAACTTTTGTTCAGAAAAAGTACGAGATTTATGATGAGTACAAAGATATTCCAGTCATTACCTCAAGAATTGAAGAAATGTTGTACGGATGTGAAGATAAAAATCGGTAAGATTTATTTTTTGACAATTTTTAAAAGAATTTTGTTAAAAATTTTTTTTTTTTAGATATTCGAACGTTATTCCGCTGCCAGAGACACGTGTTCATCTCAAAAGACAAAATGATGATGAAAAAACCGAATATATTAATGCAAATTATGTCAAAGTAAGTTCAAAATCTAAAAATTTTTAAGAAATTTTATTAAAAATTTTGATTTTTAGGGTCCTGATGATGCCACAAATTATTACATTGCGACACAAGCTCCTCTGGACAACACAATTCACGACTTTTGGCGCATGGTGTGGGAACAACAGTCAAAAGTCATCATTATGGCTACCGATCTAAGTGAGAATGGAGTTGAAAAGTGTGCGCAGTACCTTCCCTCATCAGTTGTTTTGGATAATGTTCAAACTTATGGACAATTTCAGGTAAAATTTTAACGATTTCTTACTTTTTCATCACTAAAACTCGAATTTTTTGTAGGTAACACTCAAAAGTCGCGAAGTTAAAGGAGAATATGCCTTATCCACGATCCATTTGAAACATCTGGAAACCAAATCCTTCCGCGAAATCGTCCATTTCTGGTATAGTTGGCCCGAAAGTGGCGTACCACAAGACGAAACAAGCTTAATTGCGATGTTGCTCGAAGCTCGTAGCTATTCTCGTCTTTCGTTGCCGGAGCAGCGAACCACAGACGAAATTGAGAATTACAAAACGAACAACAATAATGGCGATGTTGAATCGGGCATGATTGAATCGAATGGCAAGACAGCTACTTCAACGTTTGATTCAAAGACTCGATCGCTGCAAAGAACTCAAACGTGAGTAAAGTCAAAAATTTTTTTTAGAAAAACAATTTTTTTAATGATTTTTTTCATTTTAGACCGATAATTGTGCATTGCAGTCCCGGCACAAGTCGAACAGGCACAATTATTGCATGTGATATCGTTTTAAGGACTTTAGAGATACCTCCAAGACAAATAGATATTCCAAAAATTGTGTACACCGTGAGACGGGGACGCGCCAATGCTGTGCAAACCAAACAACAATACGAATTTATCTACAAAGTAAGATTTTTATCGCAATTTCATGAGAATTTTTATTAACTTTTTTTATTTTTTGTAGGTGGCTCATGTTTATGCGACAAAATTGAATGGACCGAGCATAGATTAGTAAAAAAAAATCAGTCCATTCCGAATTTATTGTGATAATTAATTAAAAAATAGCTTGTTAAAGTCACAAAACAAGGAAAAAATAAAATAAAATTAGTTTATGGAGTGTTTAGATTTATTAATGTCAACTATTTAAAAAAAAATTAAACGGGTTTCCTACAAATTCCACATGACGTAAAAGAATAAAATTGTAAGAATAAACAACAAAAAATATCCAAGCAGTTTATAAGTTTCCTTATTTGTTTTAATCGACCGCACGAGCTCATTGTTCAACTGAAAAACTTTTTTTCCTTCCTCCAAAATGGCTTGTTTTGTATTTTCGTCCCAATTTTTCGCCAAATTGTCAATTATCTCCTTCAGTTGTGTCTTCAAGTCACCAATTGCGACGTCATATGTTGTCACAGCGCATCCCGGAGCATTGACCTCATCATCGGGCTTTGGAAAAATCTTTTGCACCAATTTCCGTTTCTTTTGGAGGATTTGTCCGCCCGAAAGGAGACCCAAATACATGTGATAAACGTAAGCCACGAGTAACGTTGAGTTTGTATTTGTAATTTTGACTAAATGATCCAGATAATTTTGAACTTCTTTGCGTGGTTGGTAATTTTCCTGCCAGTGCGGACCCAAAAAGTAACTCAAATCCTGTTCGAAAGCCTCGGTTCGACGGAATTCCTTTGGTAAAATGTCGTACGAGAGATGATTTTCGAGAAATTTGAAGACTTCGTAGAAGACAAGGAGACCTTCGGACCAAACGTCGTTATTGTGCATCGCTGAAAGAGATAAAAATTCGATGAAACAAAGGAATTTTCGAATGGAAACAAAGAAATTTTTACCGAAAGCAAGTTTTGCGTTAATAAAATCGTCGCTGATGCGATGCTCTTTTCGGCTGGAAATTCGCATTTCCTTTGTGAATGTCGTTACATTTCGTTCAGTCATTTTTGTGATGGATTTAATGCTTAAAAATTAAAATCTTCGTAATAATTTTTAATATCACAGTTGTTTTGAAATGTACAATCAACCCTATGGGACAGAAATATGAATAACATGTATAAAAATGTGTTGATGGTTTGATGGGGAAATTTTTTCAAATCAATTTTTAACCAATTTTAAGCCGTTAAACGAATAAAAAGCTTTTCCAAAAATCATTTATCTTCATATCAGGTCGATTTTTGATGAAATAAAAAAAAACAATTGAATAATTATGCGATTTTTTCAGGTCGATTTTTAATGAAATAAAAAAAAACGATTTTTTCATATGAAGAGCAAAAACCGTTGTTTTTTTCTCACGTCAAATTTCAACCCATTTTTGATGGTTTTTAAAGCTAAAATTGAATAATTATGCATTTTTAAGATAATTTCCATGCACATCTGGTCGATTTTTGATGAAATAAAAAAAAAACGATTTTTTCATATGAGGAGCAAAAACCGTTGTTTTTTTCTTACATCAAATTTCAACCCATTTTTGATGGATTTCAAAGCTAAAATTGAATAATTATGCGTTCTTAAGATAATTTCCATGCACATCTGGTCGATTTTTGATGAAATAAAAAAAAAAAACGATTTTTTCATATGAGGAGCAAAAACCGTTGTTTTTTTCTTACATCAAATTTCAACCCATTTTTGATGGATTTCAAAGCTAAAATTGAATAATTATGCGTTCTTAAGATAATTTCCATGCATATCTGGTCGATTTTTGATGAACTAAAAAAAACGATTTTTTCATATGAGGAGCAAAAACCGTTGTTTTTTTCTTACATCAAATTTCAACCCATTTTTGATGGATTTCAAAGCTAAAATTGAATAATTATGCGTTCTTAAGATAATTTCCATGCACATCTGGTCGATTTTTGATGAAATAAAAAAAAAACGATTTTTTCATATGAGGAGCAAAAACCGTTGTTTTTTTCTTACATCAAATTTCAACCCATTTTTGATGGATTTCAAAGCTAAAATTGAATAATTATGCGTTCTTAAGATAATTTCCATGCATATCTGGTCGATTTTTGATGAAATAAAAAAAAAACGATTTTTTCATATGAGGAGCAAAAACCGTTGTTTTTTTTACTCAAATTTCAACATTTTTGATCAAATTTCAACCATGCATTTTTGATGGATGTTTTCAAAGCTAAAATTGAATAATTATGCGTTCTTAAGATAATTTCCATGCATATCTGGTCGATTTTTGATGAAATAAAAAAAAAACGATTTTTTCATATGAGGAGCAAAAACCGTTGTTTTTTTCTTACATCAAATTTCAACCCATTTTTGATGGATTTCAAAGCTAAAATTGAATAATTATGCGTTCTTAAGATAATTTCCATGCATATCAGGTCGATTTTTAATGAAATAAAAAAAAACGATTTTTTGAAAACCGTTGTTTTTTTCTTACATCAAATTTCAACCCATTTTTGATGGATTTCAAAGCTAAAATTGAATAATTATGCGTTCTTAAGATAATTTCCATGCACATCTGGTCGATTTTTGATGAAATAAAAAAAAAACGATTTTTTCATATGAGGAGCAAAAACCGTTGTTTTTTTCTTACATCAAATTTCAACCCATTTTTGATGGATTTCAAAGCTAAAATTGAATAATTATGCGTTCTTAAGATAATTTCCATGCACATCTGGTCGATTTTTTATAAAATAAAAAAAAAACGATTTTTTCAAATTTCAAATTTTTGATGGATTTCAATTATAATTATGCGTTCTTAAGATAATTTCCATGCATATCTGGTCGATTTTTGATGAAATAAAAAAAAAAACGATTTTTTCATATGAGGAGCAAAAACCGTTGTTTTTTTCTTACATCAAATTTCAACCCATTTTTGATGGATTTCAAAGCTAAAATTGAATAATTATGCGTTCTTAAGATAATTTCCATGCATATCTGATCGATTTTTGAAGAAATAAAAAATATTTTTTTTAGCAACGACTATTTTCAGAGCAAAAACCAAAAACGTTAAAAAATTAAAAATTCATTAAAAAATTAATTTTAGATATTTTTTTTATTTACATCTTTTTCTCCTTATGATATCTTCATGATATGGTCGTCAATTAAAGCTTAAATATTATTATAAATTAATTTGAGTAAATATTTCTTTCTTAAAATCTTATTTTTTTATAAAGACAAGAATATAATACTTTTTTTTAGAATGTTCGTTACATTTTACGTTGGCACATTTTTCATGTTAAAACTTAAAATTTAAATTATTTTTTTTTAAATAAAAGTCCCACTCGGAAAACTGTGGGGAAAGTGCGTCGTTGTCTCTGACGGAGAATTCTCATTACTTTGCTTTGCGCGGGGCTTTGGCGGAAGCGGAGGAGGACTATTACTGAATTTCTTAAAAACTTCATTTGAATTTGAGCTTCCTGCGGAATCGTGATGGAAAACTAACGTTGTGTCACCTAAAAAAAAAAATAATTAAAATATTTTATTTTTTGAAAAAATAATTTGATTTTTTACCGATATTTGAGTCAATATAAGCAATTTCACCTTCATCAAAATTCCGATTGCGATAACTATTCGGCGATATTTTGTGTTCTTGCGTGTACGAGTGATGACTTTTCGTTGGACTGACATTCATTTCGTAGTTTTGGACTTTATTGAAGACATTTTGGCCTTCACAGAGTGACAATCTGGGAGCTGGTTCAGGTTTTCGCGGGGAATTGTCTTTCAAAAGGAATTCAGGTAATGGGATTGTGATTTCCGTTCCTCGTTGATCTTCTAAACGGGTACGTTGAGCACGTTTGATTTCAGCTAAGAGTTCTAAAAATAGAAATTTTGAATATTAATTGCGAATTTTAAGAGAAGTTTGCATTATAAGGTTAGTAAAAAGCTTGAAAGTGTTCAAGAATTGTCAAATACTCACAGAAAAAGAGACTTTTATGAAAATTTTAAACTTTAGGGTGATCCTGAATTAAATCTTCGAATCTTTTCTTGAACATAACTATCTTTTCTTGACAATTTCGTACACGAATCAGTGTCTAATGTTGTTAGTAAATGCTTTAAAAGTCGTAATTTACATTCAAAACTCGTAAAATTACCTTGCGCTTTCATATCCGGCGTCTGAAGTTTCACGCCAGCTTTCAATTTGGCGATTAACGGCTTTTTTGACTCCGAATCGCCTGTTTCTGTATCACATTCTTCCTGTAAAACGGGTTTCATGCCAATTGTGGGCAATTGCAGCAAGTTCCTATGACGCGTGGATGAAGCCTCGGAATAAAAATCCTCTGACTGCGTGGATGTTTGTACAGATTCCGAGTCAATTTTGCCTTGTAGCACTTCGTTAAAGACTTTGTTGGTGATTTCATCCAACGTGTTTGACTTATCTTGCTTTGAAAGTTGTTTGGCATCTAAAAAAAAGGTCAAAATTAGCATTTTTTTCGTGTAGAAAGGTGAATTTTTGTCTTACCATCACAATTTTTGTACAAAATCAAGAGACGTTTATCCTCAACGGATGTAACTTCCTTAGTAGTGTCAAGGGGTTGTGTTCCTTGTTCCTTCACAAAGCCCTGAACTTCCTCCATTTTGTAGTTATATTTGTTCAAAATCGGTTTCAAGACGTCCGATAACACTTTATTTGCCTTACTTTTGACCGATATGACTTTTTTATTGGGCAAGTCGAGTTTAAAAAGCACTCGTTGCTCGACTTTTATCTGTTGATGTGCGAGCGTCAATGCCGACGCCGTCAAGTCTAACGATTGTGAGCACTTTTTATCCACGTAAAATACCTCAAAGTGCTTGTACTTGAGGTTCCGCTTCTCCAAAATTTTCTTCACATAATCCTGAATGGGCTCGTCACGCACTTGACTTATGGAATTTGCACCGTCAGGCAACACAATTCTGCATAAGTTACTCGAACGATCATCCATTGGCCCACTTTTGCCCAACATTGCGTCAAAATTGTACGCATCACCGAAGACTTGCATGTCATTAACAGACGTTTTCGATATCGACAGCAGTTTATTTTGATCTTTGAGTTCAATTTTCTTTCCCTCCTTCAGGCGATCCTTCGATTGTGATCGAATTTTGCGATGCCACGGCAAAAGTGACGTTCTTCGACGATCCTCCGCATTACTATAGGACTTTTTAATCTTTGAACCTGTCACTGACGACGACTTCGGATAAATATTCAGCAGCGGATCGAACTGCTCCGATGCCAAACCACGTTTTTGCTTCTTATTTTCCGATTCCAAGCAGGTTTTGTACAGATCCGATTTCAAAAACCGCGAATAACTGTCGAATTTCATCAGATTGAAGATTTGCTTGCGTGCCGAATCGAATAAATCACTCTCGGCAAGTGCCAGTCTGTCTCGCGTCGTTGAACGTGCTTTGGAATCTACATTCACGGGATCACTTGCATTCGGTCCGAGATATTTTTCATAAATTTGGGGGGCTTCGGCGGCACGTTCAATGTCGTTCATGTGTCGGTAACGCTCACATGCTGCCCAAAAGTAGATATTTTCCGCTGAGATTTCTTTTTTAAGAAATTCCTAAAAATAAAATAATTTTTTTTTTTCAAAAAATTCAAAATAAAATTTAAAAAAAAATCTTACCGCAAAAATATGAATTCCCTCCTTGTCTTCGAGCAACTTTTCCAACGAATTCGCCCATGCAGTTGGTCCACGTAAGGCACACGTGTCAATGCTCTCCGTTGATTGCTTGCAAACACTATTTTCCGACGAGCTCAATTTCTCCTGACTATTGCGCGAATGACGCCCAAAGTCCGATAACGATCTGAACGACGCCTGATTTTTGCGATGAAATGGCGATTTCTCGTCGTGATACGCTTGATTCTGCAAAAAATAAGAAAAAAATCAATTTAATTGTTGATTTAATTTAAATTTATTCCGCATTCATTGGCACACTAACATCGTCATTCTTCAGAAAACTCATCATAAAGTTCAGATCACTTGCGGTAACGATCATTGTCGATCGGCGATCTTGCGAAGGAACTTCCGTTTGGTAATATGGATTGTTATTCAAGTTCGTTGTCATTGTCTTTTCAATTATTTCTGTACTTTTCGATATGATTCACACTGTTATTTTGGATTTTCTTTATCATTGCATCACAATTTGTTATTTTTTATCTATCGAAAATGTGTTTCGTTGTTTATTCGACATTTCAGCAGTATGTAGTATTTTTATTATTTCACTCAACTTGTGGATTTATTATTTTATTTATAAACAAAAATGAAAAATAAACCATATTGCCTGGCAAAGCGATCAAGTCTACTTGTTTTTTCGTCGTTCATGCATACTTGGGGTCATTACGACTCCGAAAAAAAAATTTTTGTGCCTTTTCTGCAACTTTTTTTACATTTGATGGGCAATTACGATAAAAACTGTACTCGCAACGGCCTTTTTTCACAATAAAAGAGATGAAGTACGTTAATTTTGCTTTCACTTCCTCCGTTTTTTTTTTTTATTTCATTTTATTTTTCATTTGCGTTAGGTACAGCAATAATGTAATTCTATTGTTGTTTGCCGAGCACCGAGCAATATTGTAGAGTTTTTAGGTAAAATTGGGTGTTACAAAGTATCATGTTTCCCCAATAAGGTCGACACCAGTCAAGAAATTCACATGTTTTTAGGTCGAAATCGTTAAAATAATTGTAATTATTTCGTTTCTTCAGTTTTTTTGGTGTGTTTGTTTGGATAACTTTTTGAAACCGTTGAAAGACTGAGACTGAATGAATAAATTGCGATGAATCGAACATTTGTTATCTATCGACGACGACGACGATATGCTCGCTCGTGTGTTACGTATTTGTTTGAAACACACAAGTGGATTGAGCTGATTCACTTTATAAGGCACGGCGAGGCGGCGGCGACACGGTACACTTGATAATTTAATGACGTCACGAATTTTAGAACGACTTGTTGAATATTTAATGAGAATGTCTCCATAGATCATTCGAAATCGCGAGTGCAACGTTTTTTATCCATTTTTTCTTTAAAATTTCTGAAGGTTTATTTTTTGGAATTTTAATCATTGCCACAAGTGGTTTTGACTAAAAAACCTGCGCTGCGCGAAAAATATTCAAAACTTTAGACATCGCTCGGTTAATTGAAACTAAATAGTATGAGCAGCAACACACACAGATGGAACGACGTTAAATTTTGAACATATTACTAATACAAAGTTGATATACCCACATAAAGCTTATATTTGTTAAAATATTGTACATGTTAGTAATATTTTTCTGTTTTATTATATACAACAAAAAAAAAAAAGAGGCGAACAATACACATATAATATATACAAACAATAAAACACGATACAAATGAGGGAAATATATTTTTTTAAAATGGCATGAATGAACGAACAAACAAACAATTTTTTAGATAACTCGAGTGATATAAGCGCTTTTGCATAAAAAGATTCTTTCTTAAAAAAATGCATTAGACTGTTACTTAAGTCTTGAGAACATGTAATGATTGTTATGACAATTAAATGTTTTTCACATTTCTTTCCGTAAGTGAAATGTTAATAATTTTGTCACGTAAAAATCTTTTTTTATTGCAAAAATTTTTTTTAAATATATTTTTAACATTTTTTTCAACTTTTATTATTTTTCACTTTTAAGCATGTTAACTATTTTCAACATGCTCTGCTTCAATTATTTTTGAAAAAAATTAATTTTAAAATAAAAAACCAATAATTTTGGAGCTTAAAAAATTTTTCATTTAAATTGTGTGTCATTCTCTCAAATATTCTAATTAATAAATTTCAAAATTAAAATTTCACTCATTTAGCGAGAATCATAAATTTCTTTCCCTGAATGTTGAATATAGGTACTTAAAATATCAATAAATAAAAAAAATATTTAAAATAAAAAATATATTAAAAATTTTATAATATAAAAAATATTGAAAAAATCTTAGAATTTTGAAAAATATTTTTTTTTTATATAAAGATATTTTAAAATTTTTAAAAATATTTTAAATTCAAATATTTTTTTGTGAAAATATATTAAAATAATTTTTCATATAAAATGAATGAATTTAATTGATAATTTTTTTTTCTCAATACCTATTTTTTGTTTTTTTTTTTTTATTTGAGATATTTTTTAATTTTTTTTAGTAAATTTTAATGAGAAAAAAAAATTAATTATTAAAAATTTATTAAATTTTTTTTTTTTTATTAAATTTTATTTTTTTTTAAATTTTTTTAAAAATTTTTTTAATTCATAATACAGCTGAATTTGCAAAAATTTTATTTATTAAAACAAAAATTAATTAAAAATCTAAATTTGCAAAAATAAAAAAAATAGGTTTCAAATTTTTTTCTCCAAAAATAAAAAAAATATATATAAATTTGGTAATTATCTTGAAAAGTTTTTTGGCTAAGAAAACTTTAAATTCTATTTTTTTTTTATTTGAAAAAAATATCAAATTTCATTTAAAAAAAAAATAAATAAAAAAATGGGACATATTTTGATAATGATTTTCAAAAATCTTCAAACAATTTTTTAACAGACAGACAAAATAGATCTCCCATCAACACAATTTCCTCTTCGTAACGCAAAAAATATTTACTTAAATATAAAAACATTTATATCTACAAAGATCATCCACACATATGGATGGCGCAGCAATTGCTTTTGGAATAGCGATACACATGTTGCTGTTATTTATTTATTCCATTTAGTACTTTCATTCATTCCTCAAGTGTTTTTTGTTGTATTTGTTTAGAATGCACATACGACGAATGTGCACACATGGAGAGAGAGAAAGAACGATAAATTGTGTTAATTAGTAGCCGAATAGGATCCGTTACGGCAAGACAATGCTGGACAAAAGCAATAGGGGACCAAACAGAAGAAACCCAAAAATTGAACTTGAAATGTTAGAAACTTGTTTTTTTTTCTCGTCGAGAACAATGGAAGTGTCTCAATTATTACGTTGGTTTTGTTGAAAACCTTTTCAAAGGATGTAACTTCCGGCACATTTTAAAGAGACGGAAATCTTCTTTATTTTTTTATGTGATCCCTAAGTATTTAGATCAACGTAAATGTTCATTTTTTGATCGGTTATCCCTTTTTTCTCAAGAAATTTATGACTTAATTTAGTCTTTTGGTAGATTTTTTCGTTAAAACTTACTTCGATAAGTATTTTCACTTTGCATTCGGGCAAAAGCACCCAACTACTTCGCTCATCCGATTCCCACGAACTTCTTCCCGTGTCACTAACGGATCTCCGTAACTTTGGAATGCTTCGTCGCCCAGCGACTTCCGATAAATTAATTGAAAATCTTTGTTGCGCAATTGGTTCGTTATTTTCAATATTTTCCAAAGCATCAAAATAGACACTTTCCTCTATTTTATTTCGATCGCGACTATTTCGTCGCATTTCAACGAGATTTTCTTCACTTTTATCACTTTTTTCTGCTTCAAAATAATTTTTTTCTACATTTTCACTCATTTTGTCACAAAGTTTTTGCTTTTTGCGCACTGACTCAACGACATCCAACGAATTACTGAAATTTTTATCAGTCGCTGATTCAAACCCCGTTTCCGGTATCGTTTCTGATTGTGTAACAATCTTCGCTCTCTGGAATTTCTCAATGAATTTCTGGACTTGCGTGTTGGGAGAGTCAATTTTACTCGTTTTTGCGTAAAGTACGGGACTTTGTCTCTTCGCGCACGATACTCCGCCAACGGTTTTGTGCTCGAAAAGTTCTTCGAACGAAGCATTGCCGTTACTGGAGTTGAGACAAGTCTTGAAATCCGAATAAGATTCCCGCAAAAGTTGCAAACGAACGTTATTTGCTTGTTTCACTTCCATTTTTATCCGAAATTTTTTTTAAATTTGAGAGGAAGTAAAATTTGATCCGTTTTAACGAGACAACGGTTCTTCGTAGACTGAACGCTAAAAAGGACGGAATACGTAAAATAATTAAATTTATGACAGAGGGGACCCTTCATTCGAATTTTTTTCTTCATGCAAGAATAAATTTTGTTCATTCTTCGCACGTTACACAATCTTCATAGAAAAGCCGATGAGCACGTGCATTAAAAAGCGCACCTGTCGCTTCAACGTCGGTTACCTATTATTGCTTTGTCATAAATTTGTAACAGTCTTCATCGAACCACACACAAAACAACTTAAAATAACGTAAAAAAATAGAAAAAATTAAAAACTCACTTGTCCTGTCAATAAATCCGGTTCACTAATCGTCCCATCGATGAATCCATTGCGTTCGAGTTGCCCTTCAGTGAGGTCTTGCACACTGCTGGAGATAAAATCAAGTCCTTTTTTGACACTAAACAAGCCGGAACTCAAATTTTCGAAGCTCATCGATATGGGACGAGGCAATCCAAAGACTTTCGGACTCAATTTGTACGAACTGAGTTTCTCGCTTTGATCAATTTTCTTTGTTGGTTGATTCGAAGTCGGATTCGATGGCTTATTACTTGGAAGAGTACGAGATTTTTTCGTTTTTTTAATCAAAAGAGGCTTTTGTGGCATGAGAAATTCCGTTTTTTGTTGTTGTTGATGCTGATGCTGGTGATACGAAGCGACGAGATTATCCGCAGACATTTGCATGGCGCGATATTGGTCCGTGGCAGTAAGTGTCGCATCACAAGAAGCTGTCGAAAGGTCATCACAGGATTGGGTGACGTTAATTTTGTCTTTCATGGCGGCGATTGTATCACGAGTGTAGGAGATTATGTGTTCCGGGACATCGATGGGACGTTCTTCGAAGGGCAATTTGCGCGGATAGACCGTTTCGTAAATGGGATTGTTAATGGCACTAAGTACTTCTGTGGATTCTGGCAAGGAATTTGGGACTTCATGGATGATGCCGATCGGGCGTTGATGATTGTGACTCATGTTACTTGTGCGCGATGACAAAAAATCACTTTGATGCGGGAAATCGACAACTACAATGCGATCGGAGATGTTCGTGCAATCGTTATGGAAGCCAATGCCGGAGTCGGAATTACTTGAAGATGTCGTTGTTTCGCCACTATTGTTGCTTAATTGATTTTCCTGCTGTTGTTGTTGTTGCTGCGGTCGATGTCTTCGGATTGGTTGAGTTCGTCGAGGACGAAATTGCAAATTTACGTTTCGTATGTTCAACGGATGAGAGACTTGCGCGGGTTTTTCTTCACGTCGCGTGTACATACTCTTAATTAAACTCACAATATACTCCGAATTCGTTGGAAATTCCAAACAATAACCCGTTACTTGATCTCGAGTGCACTCAATTTTGAACTGAGCTGCTGTTTCGACGTGCATTCCGTGCTCCGTGATGCTTTTGTCGACAACAAAGACGTGACAACTGTTCGAGACGCTCACCTCGTTCGATGGGGGAATCACTTCTGTCGTGTCACACATCATCCCGTTCGCATATGTGGCGGATGTGACTAACCCAAAGTACTTGCTGTTGTTCTCGGAACTCCCGCTGACGTAATTTAAGCGAATTGCAGGATAATTTGCCAGTACAACGTTCTCTGCATTTGTGAGAGTAAGACTTCCCGGGAGAATTGTCATCAAAACGATACTTGGCGTTCGTTTATCTTGACGTAATTTACGGATACAACCTTTGACTGTTGTGTGTTTTGAGCTTGTAGCAATTTGTTTGGGCATCTCAATTGTGCCCAAATATCCAACGACGATTTTAAACTCCAAAGTTTTGCGTTGCGCAACGGCATTCATCAATAAAGGGTCTTCAAACAGCTCCGAAGGCAGATCTAAATTCTCTCTACTGGCAGCTGCTTGAAATGGCGGCTCATGAACATGTCGATGCCCATCCATGGAATACGGAAAAAGCAATGGAGCTCTCAATGACGCGTTATTTGAGCGTCTTTCGTGATACGCTCGCATGGGTTTTGTCAAATGTTGATGATTTTTCGCCGAAAATTCCGTTTCCTCGTCCGAACTGAAGTATAAACGTTCGGCAACAGCAAGTCTCAAGCGTCCCGGAGCATTCGAAATTAAATCTACAATTTGATCGTGTGGCATTTTTGAGACATTTATCTCGGGACCTGAAAAAAATGATAAAATTTTAATAGGAAATTGATAAAAAAAAATTACAGACAGGAACTTACCATCCGTTTCCAAGTCTTTGACAGCAATGAGATAATCGCCTGCCTTAAGCAAACCGTAAACGGGTGAAGTTTTGGCGACGCAGGAAAACGCGCAAGGCTTCTCGCCCGAAATGGAGAACCCGAATCCCCCATTACTGCCACGTTCCAAGTCGACGCGATAAATTCGGTTGCTGGATCGTTTCTTTTTTCTCCGTTGTGCGTACATTTCTTCTCATTCCTTTGTAAATAACTGGTTTTGTAGCTACGCTGCGAATGCCCAGAAGCAAGTGATTTAGATTTTTGTCACTTTTCTCGAGACTCACGTGGATTTTTTGATAGATATCAATTAAAAATGAAGCTTTGAACTGAAAATTGCGTGTTTTAAGTTGAACTTTTTGCTGATTTTCGAGAAAAAATACGAAAAAAACAAAAAAATTGAAACGTAAACAACTCAAAACGGACATTCGAAATGAGACGAATGAAAGTGATAAGTTCCAAATCGCTTTTACGCTAATTCAGTGACGTTTAAAGTCACTGTGGATTTCGCAACGGGCGAAAGTCAGTTACGAGCCTGTATCACTCAAAATTGAGAAGCAAGAAAAAAAAATAGCTTAATCGGGCTCTAATTTCAACATTTCAATTAGTGTAAATACTTTTGCGGTACTTTTTGGATTAGTACATTTTACATATGACACGAGCGAGCACGTAGCGATAAGATTAGCGACGAGATTCCCACGGAAAATTTGGTCGCTTTGGGCCAAGAGTGAACGCAAAAAAGTCTCCCCTTTTTTTTTAACCACTAAATACTTTTTACCAAAGTCTTTTCGGTAAATCTCTATCGCTGGGCATCGCTAAATTAGCTGCTAAGACAAACCTCGTAGTAGAGTAAGTAGGAAACGACGAACAAATTGCAGAATTTCACGTCTTTCGGCACACACAACAAGACGGGCGGCGAGGTAAGGAAAATTTCTTTTTGTTTCGCACTTCGTCTTCGTACACATAGCAGCAGCAGCAGGCAAAAAAGGCGATGAGAAAAAATGACGATTAAGAAAGTGAGAAAGTCGTCAGTTTGGCAACGAAGCTGCTGGCACGAAATCGCGTAGTGCAAGAAACGACAACAAAACATGCAAAGAAGCGCATTTCGGGCACTTTTTCGGATTATTTTTTTGCAAAAATATGAAAATTGATGTGCGTATGTGACAAGTTGTATGACATTTTGCAACATTTTTCTCTCGCTCGCGAGTCAATGCAATTTTTTATTGTGTCGTACACGGCTGGATTTGCATAAAAATAACAAAATTTCGGGTAATTGTTTTAATTATTTGCTCGATTGGTTTGATAAAACGTCGAAATTTGCATTTTCCGACAAAGACGAGTGCTCGCCATACGAAATATATGAAAAAAATTTGCAATCGTGACATCACCATCCATAATAACAACAATTTCTTTCTTTTGCAGATTCAATAAAAACTCTTCATTATGCAAAAAGACTAGCGCATGAAGGAAGTTTAGAAATAATTCAGCAATCCTTATAGCGAAAATAGCACTTGACCAAAAAAAACAAAGAAAAAACAACAAAAAATATCCAGACTTGATTTTTTTTCGGAAGTTCAAAGAAGCGACGATATGACATTTGATGCGAGACGTCAACAAGTGACTGAGCCCAGCTCGGCAACAACCACAAATGATCAAACGACGCCGGCAACGGAAGCAGCGACGACAACAACGAGCACAGAGGAAAATCCGCAGCCTGAAATGTCGACAGAAGAGTTGATTGCGTCGTTTCCCGTCGCAAAACTCACGTCGCTTAACATCAAAATTTCGAGCCCGCGATGGGTTGTTCCCGTAATGCCTGAACAGGAGCTCGAGTGTTTGCTAAATGCGGCAATTAAATTGTCCCAAGCCGGTGTCGATGCCGAATGTGAGCCGTGCCTCAAATTCTATCGCGACGAACTGAGTACGTCATTCATAAAAATTCTCACGGATGAGGCTGTCAGCTCGTGGAAATACAACATTCATCACTGCATTCTCATGTCGTGCGGCAAACTCTTGCATTTATGTGCGTTGCACATGCGGGACGACAATCCCTATTTGTTGGAGTTATTGGGTATCGTGCTAGATCCGGAAAATAAATTTCATACACATAACGCGTCGCGACATCCGGAGCTGTATGTGCCCCAAAGTCAACAGCCATCGACGAGTGGGACAGCGGCGGCGCCAACAACTGCAGCACCAACAACGTCAAATACCGAGCATTGGGGCACACTTACGGAAAGTCAGGTGTTTGCACGTCCCCCGCCCGAACCACGAAGCCCCAAAGGATGGCTCGTCGACTTGATAAATCGCTTCGGGCAAATGGGCGGTTTCGATAATTTGCTTGAACGATTTAACGTCGGTATTGCGGCGATGTTGCAGAAAGTAGCGGAAGTCGAAAATTTGTCGGTTGTTGCTTCAACGCTCAGCTTGAACGACGACACGTCACGCAAAGTTTCGACAACTTCGATGTCATCGACGGCGACGTCAACAGCAAATACCGAAGTTGGATCAAAGTCACTTTCGCTCTCCTTGATTTACGCTTTAATTAAGCCCTTTGGACAATGCGCCGACTTGCTCACACTCCCAACAATCCAGAAATATTTCATGCCGATTTGGGAGTTCATCCTCAATTTGCTCGACAATTTGTCGGATAACGAGCTCAAACGCGAAGCAAAGCTCGAAGGCAAAAACGACACGATTAATGGGATTGTAAAATCAGCTCGAGCACTCATCGATCGTGTTCCAAATCAAGAACAACTCCACAAAAAATTCGAAATGTGTCGTCTGCGGATAATTTTGCGAGTTTTGCAGATTTCGAGTTTCAACGGAAAGATGAACGCCTTGAACGAAATCAATAAAATGCTGAGTTTGGTTTCGTGGTGCCCCCAAACGCCGGATGACGATGTCGATATCTTGACAGCCGACAAAATGGCAAAATGGATAAAGGAGGAAGACGTTTTGGGCATTGTGCTGAAGGATTCTTTGCATCAACCGCAATACGTGGAAAAATTAGAGAAAATTTTGAGATTTTTAATTAAAGAAAAGGCACTTACCCTCGACGATTTGGATGCTGTGTGGCGTGCGCAAGCCGGAAAACACGAGGCAATTGTGAAAAACGTTCACGATCTCTTGGCGAAACTTGCTTGGGACTTTAATGCTCAGCAGTTGGATCACTTATTTGAATGTTTTCAGGTAAAAATTTAATTTTTCCTCAAAAAAATCATTTTTAATTTTTTTTTTAATTTTCACAGACAAGCATGAAGACTGCCAACAAAAAACAGCGTGAACGTCTCTTGGAACTCAATCGTCGATTAGCGGAAGACGATAAAAACGGCGTAATGGCTTACAAAGTGCTTCAATTGTTCTGGACATTAGCTCATAGTCCCGATATTCCGCCAGAAGTGCTTGATCAGGCGCTTGCGAGTCACGTTAAAATCTTGGATTACAGTTGCTCACAAGAACGAGATGCCCAAAAGACTGTTTGGCTCGACAAATGCGTCGAAGAATTACGTGCGGGAGATAATTGGGTGTTGCCAGCCTTGAAACTCATCCGCGATATTTGTTGTTTGTATGAGGCAACGCCGAATCATGCGCCTCGAGTGCATGCGCATCCCGTTTTGAATCGACAACAGGTGATAGATCGCCTTCAAACGGAACACACATTGGTGATTCTCGTGACGCAGAGTCTCACGACGTACATGGATAAGATCCGGGCGATTGTGAGAGAACAACCCGGTGTGAGACCAATGGAGCTTATGTTGGATAAACGGTATCCTCATCCACAACAGGTAAGAATTTTTAACTTTTTTTACAAAGCTTTAAATTTAATTCAATAGTTTTGTTCAAAAATTTAAAAGAAAAAAAAAATTAATGAAAAAAGGGTTTTCTGTCAAATTTTTGTTAAATTTTATTTTATTCTATTTTTTTTTTTTTTTTTTTTGTAGAAAATGAAAATTTTTAAAAATTTGAAATTTTTTTATATGAAAACAAAATTTAAAAATATTTAAAAAAAAAATAAAAAAACATTTTTATAAAAATCCTAAAATTACACTTCGCTTAAAAATTTTACTAAAATTTTTATAAAAATATTTTTGATTTTGAAAATAATTACGAAGGTTTAAAAAATTCTATTTTCTACAAAAAAAAATAAAAAATAAAATAAAATGAAATTTAAAAAAATTTGACAAAATCTTTCTACAAAAAAAAAATCCAAAAAATTTTTAAAAATTAAAAAAAAATTATTAAATTTCCTTTCTAATTTTTTTTTCTGTCAAAATTTAAAAAAAAATAATAGTTTAACAAAATTTTTTGAAAATTATTATTATTTTTTTTTAATATTTTATAAATTTTTTTTTTGTTTTCTTTATTCTTAAATGAAACAAATTTGACAAAACTATCGAGTTACATTTAAGAGCCTTCAAATAATATTTTTTTAACAAAGAAAATCAACTAACATTTTATGTTTTCATTTTAGATCCAAGAAAGACTGGAATTCCTCAAGTTCCTTTTGAAAGACGGTCAATTGTGGTTGTGCGCGGATCAAGCGAAACAAATTTGGCAATGCCTTGCCGTAAATGCTGCCTTCGCCAGCGATCGCGAAGAGTGTTTCCGATGGTTTGGCAAACTCATGGGCGACGAGCCTGATCTCGATCCGGGCATCAACAAGGATTTCTTCGAGAACAACTTGTTGCAACTCGATCCAGTATTACTCACGGAAAGCGGAATCAAGTGTTTCGAGCGTTTTTTCAAAGCTGTGAACTCGAAGGAGGAAAAACTAAAGGCAAAAAATCGAGGGTACGTGCTCGACGACGAAGACCTGATCGGAAAAGATTATTTGTGGCGCGTCATTACGACGGGCGGCGAAGATATCGCAAACAAAGCGATTGAATTGCTTAAAGAAGTGTCAACGGCACTCGGACCTCGACTACAAGCAAAGATCGAAGAGTTTCACGAGAACTTTATTGGTGAATGTTGCGACAGATTGAAAGCTCTGATGGGAAATATAATTGTTTTGACGAAAATTGTGGACGAGCAATCGACAAAAACAGAAATGTCGGCAGAAACGAAGGAAATTCAGATGCATCGCATGAACGAAGCGGAGAAAATGTGTCGGATAGTGCGAGTATTGCAAGAGTACATCAAGGAATGCGATCGAACGTTTTATGGCGATCGTTATTTTTTGCCATTGTCGCGTGCATCACGCGGAAAACACATTGTCTTGTACGTGAGATTCCAAACGCCGGGCAAAGCCCTTGATGATATCGAAATAACGACTCACAGCAACGAAATGGTAATTTCCTTCAAACGAAATTTGTTGAAACGGATCAAAGCGACACCCTTTAACAACATCAAAGTCGACTTGTACAACAGTAATGGCGAATTAATTGAAGTTACGGACGAACGAAACCCCCTGATTCAGTATAACATCAGAGACAAGACGATGATCAATGCGAAACTCACGCCAACGAGCACCGGAATGACAAGTTCTCCGGAAACGTCGAGTGATAGCAGTACAGGATCCCCATTACGCCCATGCCCCGACATGCAGCGACAAGAAACTGAAGCAACGTTGCCGGGTGTCATCATTTCGCTGAAACCAGTGTATATCGAGCTCTTTTTGAAAATCTACCAAATGGGCAGCGAATTGGAACATAATGCCTTGCGGGATACGAGTCGTGCATTATTGCATCTTTTACCGCTGGATCGTCACACAATTCAACAAATTCACGAAATGTGTCGCGAACGCATGAATGTCACGACGGAAAATCAAGCAAATGATCAACTGCCGACGCCGGAAAGTCTCTTTCTCTCAGCCGATGCCTCCAAAGTGCTTTATAATCTCGAGGTTTTGCATGCTTTGCTGATTCCCGCACTGGATCCCTTGAGTGAACATACGCAACAGCTTCAACTAGCATGGCTACATTCGGGCGTAGCGCATTTCGTGCTCGATCTCTTGACGAAAAATAATTTTTTGTCGAATGCCGATGCCTATACGCGACGTGCCGCCTTCCAATGTGTCCTGAAATTGGTGAAACTCTTCTTGTACATTGTTGGTTGTGTGTTATCGCGTGTTGGAGATGAACCTACTTCCTCGTCGTCGTCATCTTCGCAATCGGATGGCGCAAGATTACATGTTGACATGCTGAAACATGCATTAACCACAATTCCCGGCAGTTCTGAATACACTTTACGTACAATTGCATCGAAAATGGCAGCTAATTTGGCGGAACAGATGTTATCGGCAGGCGACGAAGGCGACAGATGTCGTGCTTTATTCCAATCTGCACTTCAATGGTCCTTGCCGGATACCGCAACAATTAAAGCGATCGTTCAACTTGCTTGGGCAACGGCAAATGGCAACTTACAGCTCACGGGAAAGCAGGAAATTCGTCCTACGAATGCGACACCCGATCAATTCGACTTGCAAGTGTGTCGCGAGGCGCTGGAAGTGCTCAGTATTAGTTTAGTTTTGAATTCGAGTGCGAACGAGGCGTTAATTAAGGATCCCATGTGGTCGACTTTCATCACGTCGTTGTTGATAATGAATCCGTCGCGTAATGTGAGACAAGCAGTTGCCGAACAACTTTTAGTTAGTTGCACATATTGTGCCGCCGACAAGCAACCTTTCGTATTTTTAGCGAAATTGCTCGTCAATTCCCTTCATACACTCGTACCGCAACACGCAGCGACTTGTGCTGAATTTTTCCAGTTACTTTGTCGTACCATCAACTATGGATGTGTCTACAATTGGTCCTTGTCACTCAACGAAAACCTCCTTTCGCAAGAAATTTCGTGGTTGCACACGATTCGGGGTAACGTCAAAACAACTGGAGACTCGCAAGTGCATGAAGATTTGCTCGCGGGACACTTGTGCTTGGCAAAAGAGTTGCTCGTGTTCCTGAATCCCGAACTAAAAGCCCAACTTAACTCGTTGATCTTGGAATTCATTGATGACTTTTTGTTTCCCGCGTCACGGCAATATCTTCAAATGCGTCGAACCGGATCAATTGTCGATTGCAAGGGCCCGCCGCCAGTTTGTCGCACTCCTCATACAATTGCCGCCGCTTGTGACTTACTTGTTGCTTTGTGTCAACATTGTGTCCCGAATATGAAGCTTCTGGTAGCAACTTTGATCGAAATGTTCAGCGCTGACACGGAACCGCTTAAAGAATGGGAATATTTGCCTCCTGTTGGTCCAAGACCCAATCGGGGATTTGTCGGATTGAAAAATGCGGGTGCTACATGCTACATGAACTCGGTTTTGCAACAACTTTTTATGGTACAGTCGATTCGTGTGGGAATTTTAAGTGCTTCGGGCGCCGCAACTGACATGAATGAGGATTTTACAGGAGAAACTGAGGTAAAAAAAAATGATTTTTTATAAGAAAATTTAAAAAAATATTAATTAAATTACATTTTTTAGCCGATCAAGAGTGACATTGATAGATTTTACAACACAACAGAAGAGAACAATACTCGCAAGAACTACCACGTAGGCATCCTAAAGTTCGTACAAGCGATTTTCGCTCATTTGGGTCATAGCGCTTTGCAATATTACATCCCGCGAGGATTATGGACCCATTTTAAGTGAGTTTAATTTTTTTATTTTACGAATTTTTTGTGAAAATTTATTTTTTTCGTAGATTACAAGGAGAACCCGTTAATTTGCGTGAGCAACAAGATGCTGTCGAGTTCTTTATGTCACTCTTCGAGAGTCTTGACGAGGGATTAAAGGCCTTAGGACATCCGCAACTCATGGGAGCAACATTAGGCGGTAGTTTTAGCGATCAAAAAATTTGTCAAGGATGTCCCCATCGATATTCGAAAGATGAGCCCTTCAGTGTTTTCAGTGTCGATATACGGAATCACAGCTCATTGACTGACTCGTTAGAACAATACGTAAAAGGCGAATTATTAGAAGGAGCTGATGCTTATCACTGTGATAAATGTGACAAAAAAGTAAGTTTTCGTCTTAAAACTCTTAATTTTTCATCAATTAAACGAAAAATGTATTTTAGGTTGTCACTATAAAACGTCTTTGTGTTCGAAAATTACCCCCTGTGCTGGCAATTCAACTTAAAAGATTCGAATACGACTACGAACGAGTGTGTGCAATCAAATTTAATGACTATTTTGAATTTCCGCGACATTTGGATATGGAACCTTACACAGGTAAAAATCGAAAATTCTTGCCAAAAAGTCACGTGATTGATTTTTTTATTATTTTTTTCAGTATCTGGTTTGGCAAAAATTGAGGGCGAAGTGATCGACATCGAAGATAATATGAACGAAGAGCCGCCAACGACGAAATATCAACTCACGGGTATCGTCGTTCACAGTGGACAAGCCTCTGGAGGACATTACTTCAGTTTTATCTTGCACAAGTAAGAAATTTTTTTTGAAAAACTTAATTTTTTTACTAAAAATGTTATTTTAGGCATCCAAATGGCACGGAACAATGGTATAAATTTGACGATGGCGAAGTTAGTGAATGCAAAATGCATGAAGATGAAGAGCTCAAAGCTCAATGTTTCGGCGGCGATTACATGGGAGAGGTAAATTATTGAAAAATTTCCTGAAAAAAGTTGAAATTGATTGAAATTTGTTTTAGGTATATGATAACAACTTGAAACGCATGCAATATCGACGTCAAAAACGTTGGTGGAATGCTTATATGCTCTTCTACACGAGATGCGATCAACAACCGATTCAATTTAAAAACAGCATTGAGCAACTTTGTCTTGCCGAAAGCAAGGATTGTGTATTGCCGATGCCAGAACCGATTGAAAGAAGTGTTCGGTGAGTAAATTGATCATTTTCGTCTCGTAAAAATTAATTTTTTAACGAAAAATTTTTATTTTAGTACCCAAAATATAAAATTCTTGCATGCACGAAGCATGTTCTCCGTCGAATTCTTCACATTTATTCGAAAAATCGTTAATTGCACTGCTCCGCCGCCAAGGTCTGATAAACTGGTAAGTTTTTAAAGTCTCTTAAAAAATAATTTTTAATAAAATTTTTGATTTTTTAACTTTTTAGCCACAACACGTTGAGGAACTATCCTTATTAGGCATCCAATTGGCATCGCAATTCTTGTTCCACTCAGGTCTCCGAACGAAAAAGACGTTGCGTGGTCCAGCAATTGACTGGTATGACGATTTTCAAATGAACTCTAATAGCTGGTGCGCCGTTTATGATTTTTTTTTTGCTACTTTTTCTTTTTGCTATGTGATCGTCAGCTATTCAGTGTAATTTTTTCTTCAGAAAAAGCAAAAAATTTATTTTTTTTTTATTTTTTTTCAGGTACGACGTTCTTTGTCAACATATTCGTGTATCATCAAACGTGAGACGTTGGTTTGCCGCAAATGTCTTACTTAATCCAGCTTGTCGCTTAGGCGAATACATCCTCATTGCTCCATCGCCCGAAGTTCGCACCGTTTTCGTAAAGTTGGTTGTGTTCTTCTGCCATTTTGCCATCAACGACGATCCATTGTCCAACTTTGACGGAGATAATTTGTGCGAACAAGTGCTTATTGCTGTCCTGAGTCTTTTAAAATCGGAAGTTGCCGAACATGGAAAACATTTACCGCATTACTTTAGTCTTTTTAGCATGTATTCGACCTTAGGTGTGCAGGAAAAGCATCAATTGTTAAAAGTAAGTAAAATTTTTTCATCGAAAATGAACAAAAATCTAATTTTTTAAATTTTTTTAGTTGAACGTTCCTGCGATATTTATGCAAGTTGCATTAGAAGAAGGTCCAGGACCTTCTATAAAGTATCAGTATCCGGATATTAGTAAGTTACATCAGGTTGTATCCAATTTAGTGAGATCAAGTGACATTTCTGCACGATGTGTGAGTTCAAACCAGTCACCAATTAGACCAAATATCTATGCACAACCCAATGTACCGTCAGATAGTTTTCTGCCATTGTCGCAGGAAGCGCAGGAATTACTCTTTATTCGTACAGGGTAAGAATTTTCTCTCATTTTTATCAAAAACTTTGATTTTAATCCGATTTTTGCTTCTTTTAGTTATGTCAAAAAGCTTATTGAGGACACCAATGGCGGCGATGACGTTGTGAAGTTGCTACAATATTGCAGTTGGGAAAATCCTCACTTTTCACGAAATCTATTGACTGAATTGCTCTGGCATTGTGGCTTTGCGTATTGGCATGACATGCGACATCACACGGAACTGCTCTTGAGCATCCTTTTGATCGAAGATTCTTGGCAGCATCATAGAATTCATAACGCCATTATGGGTAATTTTTCTTAAAATTTCAATTTTTCTCCATTTTTTGACATTTTTCTTCTTTTAGGCATCTCCGAAGATCGCGAAGGTCTCTTGGAAACCATAATCCGTAACAAAAACAATTACCAAAAACGCTCGTATCAGTGCATCAAGTGCATGGTTCAGCTCTTCACACGCAGTCAAGTTGCTCTAACGATGCTCAACACAAACCAAGTGCTCGCACGACAATGGACGCAATCCGTTGAATGGCTCCAAGACGAGCTCGATCGACAACGAACGATTGGCGGTCAATATAACTTCAGTTCGTGGTCACCGCCAGCCCAAAGTAACGAAAGCACGAACAGTTTCATACTCGAAAGGTCACTTTCGGCGAAAAATGTCTTACGACGGGCATTGGAATTGTGTCCTGATGAGGTAATTTTAAATTTTTTTTTCTAAAAAAACTGAAAAACTAAATTTTTTGCATTAATTTCTGTTACAGGAAGCTGACGAACCAAATGATATAGAAGTCGATCCGATTGACGACCAACAAAATGGCGATCAAGACGACGATCAACAAGTACCGATCGCGACAATTTCAAATATGGTCGATAAAACGGGAGCTCAATTCTCCGCAGCTCCGCCCTCAAGTCCCATGCATCAAGCAAACTCGCCATCTTCACTGACAGAGACTGAAACCGGAGATTCAGCACCAAAAATTGTCGCTAGTATAAGTAAAACGTCTCTTAATCAGGTGAGTTTTTCTACTTTTCATTAAAAAATAAAACAAAAATATTCATAATTTTAAGAAATTTGGTTAAATTTAATTAATTTTTTATCTTTTAACAGCTATCATCTGCCGATAACACATCAACATCTGACACAGGAACTACCCAAATCCACAATACGTCGACAGAAACCAATTCGGTAAGCCCCGTTTCGATGGAACAAACCTAGAATACAGAGAAACTGCGTCAAAATATTTGTCATGGATTTTAAAAGAAAAGATATTTAATACGAGCACGACTTTCTACTTAAAAAAAAACAAGAAAAAAAGAAAACAAAAAAAATACATTATTATATAGTCACACTTTTGTATAAAAAAAAACAACATTTATCACAAAAACCTAAAATATTCACCAAAAAGGCTTAACATTGACGTTATTAATATTGAAATTTCCACTGTTAATTATTATTATTATTAAAAAATAAACGTTTTTAACATATATTATCATCATTAGCTACCAAACAAACCTTCATACAAAAGAAAAATCGTCAAAAAAATGTCTAAATATTTTTTGGAATTCACTTGTTGACTATAAAAAATCTTGTATTGTGCCATACAATTGACTCAATAACGGTTTCTTAATTAATTTTTTTTTTAATAATTTGTAAAACAAATATATGGCATTTACTGTGTTAATGTTAATCTGTCCATTTCTTTCATTTAATAATTTTTGTAGTGATTATGATTTATAAAATCGTGTCTTTTTACATAATTTTTAAATATTTATAATTAAAAAAAAATATGAATTGATTAAAAAAATATTTAATTGTGATTATTTTCTCTTTATTAATATTATTAATTATTCTTATGTATGTTCAATATTTCACCGAAAAAAAATTCTTCAAATATTAAAAGAAAAAAATGAGTCATGCATTTTCATAAAAAATAAATTTTAATTAAACGTAAAAATAAAAAAAGGAAAAAACATGATGGCGATTTATAGCAGTAAAATTAAATTTAAAATAAAATAAAATAATTATCGTAAAAAATAAATAAAAAAAAAATATTGCTTGTAAAACATTAAACTATAAACACATTGCCTTTTGCTAAAGTTTTTTGATAAGTAAAATCAATTGAATTAGAACGTATAAAATAAAAAAAAATTAAATAAAAAAAGTTCATGATGACGACAAGCAAGCAAAGAAGCATGAAACGGACTGCTTATTTTTACATAGTTTCTATATATTAAATAAAATTAATAAAATAAATAATAAATGATAATTAATTTTTTTTCTTTGATTAACAATACTTAAAGATTGTTTGTAATATTTGCTAAAAACACAACCATCTATTACATTATAAACATTAATAAACAAGATAGTGAAGAAAAAAAAATCAATTTTGTATAAACCTAAATAAATATGAATGATGTAGATATGTTATTATTATTCACTTTCATAAAATAAAGAAAGAAAAAAATTAAACAATTTGAAATGGAAGAACTTGCAAAACAAAAAAAAATCATTAGCATTATAGTAATGTATTATATTAATATTATAAATAATTATTATTATTATTATTACTATTCAAAAAATAAATCAAAAAAACTTTATAAGGAAATTATTTGGAGTTTTTCTTATTTTTATTTAATTTTATAGGTAAAAAAAAACATTTTTTAAATGATATTGAGAAAAAAATTTATTTCATCACAAAAATTTGAAAAAAAAATTTTTAGGCATCCAATTCGTATGTTCGAACACAAACGACATCCTTAGCTTTTAATGTCTGAAAATGATTAAAATCCTTAAAAATTGCTTTAAAACGAAAAAAAGTTCATAACTTACAGCAACGAGTCCTTTTTCGGTGAATTCTCGAATAATTGTCGAGTCAACGTCACCCCTTTGAACTTGAACCAATTTATTTTCGTTTTCAAAAGTGATTGTTGTTTTCACATTTCGACCATCCGTTGTCGTTTCGTCAAATTCGACACCAACGGTAAATGGCAAATCCACATTTTTCACCGAAGAAGTCGACCGAATGATGTATTGCTTGTCGTTCTCCTTGATCAATTCAAAAAATGGCTTCCATGCGGCGCCAATTTTGCGAGTAGCGAATCCGACACCCAATACCTTCATGTACTCGTCAAAATTTTCGGATTTTACCATTTTGTATTTCTTGCCTTCCCAATGAGGAGCCATTTTTTAAGATTTTTAGTAAACTGAACGACAGTTGGAGAAGAAATGATGGAGATTAAACGTTTTCGGGTCAATTTATTCGATTTTTGGATGGAATGTTATCAATTTTTTGTTAATTTGGGCGATAAGAGTACAAATATTGGTAAGTTACGAGAATCAAAGTGCAATGAGTCAGACGTCGAAAAGGCAAATAAAGATAATGTTGTTCGATTGCACCTTAGATAAAGTCTAAATTATGACTTTTTATTGTTCATGCATAATTTCGACTCAATAAGCGATAAGAAAAGCGGAAAAAACCTTGAAAATCGATCAAAACAAACAATTTACAGTGAAAATTTCTTTAATTGTTCCATCAAATCATGTCTAATATCGCGGAGGAGGTTGTCCTCGCATCATTCCAGGCATCGGGCCTCGCATTCCCGGAGGCATTTGTGGAGGAGGTTGTCCTCTTCCCATCGGCGGCATGCCAGGCATTCCGGGAACTCGCATTGGCGCCATATTTTGAGGCGCAGGACCTCCAATTCCTCGTACAGGGCCTTGTAATCCAGCAGGAATGCCCGCCATACCGGGAGGAATTCCTCTTCCAACAGCTCTTCCAAAACCAGGACCTCCAGCTCCGGGAATGGGAACTCTTGGTAAGCCCTCTTCTGGCGGCGGAGGACCTTCAACGGTTAACGAGACGATATTTTCACCGCGCAGCAACACAAAACCAAGCACACGCTTTTCTTCGCGTTCCGGCAACTTTGTGTTCTTGCATTTGATCTTGCGAAACTCTTCGCAATCGCCGAGAATGAGATTCATGTGCTTGTCGAATGCTTTGAAGGTGCCAATAAACGTACGAGAGTCTTGGAGAACGACGCGAACGCGATAGTTCAAGTGTTGAACCATCTTGTTATTTTTGCCAATTGTCTAAAAAATGGATGAAATTGAAAAAAATATTAATTTTTGTACAAAAACATAAAATTTAATCATTACTTACCATCTTAATTGGCAATTTTGGTCAACTTTTCCACTTAAAATAGAGCAATTTGGTGTGAAAATGCAAAATTTCCCAAGCTTCCGGGCGGCTTGCGATGATAAACAAACAAATGTCAGCGAAAATTGACAAAAGGTCGATACAAATATCAAAAATGTTTTCGGTTTAATAAATTTCGAGTTTCAAAAATTAGAAAAAAAATAATTTTTCATAAAATTTTTTAAGATTTTTGATATTTTTGAAAATTAATAGAAAAATATTTTTCAAAAATCGAACATTTTTCAGAAAAAAATTGAAAAAAATTCAAAATTATGAATTTTTGAAAAAATTTTGAATAAGAAATTACCATAATTTGAAAGTTTTTTTTAAATTCTAAATTTTCATTCAAATTTTTCAAAGATCCTTCTTCAAAAATTTCTCAAAAAAACAAGTTCAAAAACATTTTTGATAATTGTTTTGGCCTAAGTGACGTTGAACTGTCAACAGAGGATTTTCTGATCATTGGAATCAGAGAACTTTGGGACCCAATTAGGACGAATTATGGCTCAAAATAACAAATTACCTGCTCTAGCACGTAAGTTTCTCACTTTTTCATCAATTTACGATTAAATTTTCTCGTGTAGCATAAAGTCAATGTTATTTTTCACGAAAATTCCAATAGAAAAACATGTTGGCACATTTTCTTCGGAGGTTAATTCACAAATTTTCTCTGTTTTTCAGTTCGCTCGGGCACGGGAATTGAAATTTGGAAGGCAACTTCCAACAAAAGCTTCGTAGCTGATGCCTCATTTGTGCGTGACGAAAGCAAAAACTGCCGAGCTGTCGTTTTCAGTCCCAATGGCGAGTACCTTGCATGGGCAAACGGTACAAAAGTGCATGTTGCAACGCCAAATTGGAAAGTAATCACTTCACTGCCTCGCCCAAAGGCCTTTTACTTGAAATTCTCCCCCAAAGGCACGTACTTGATGACATGGGAAATCTTCACGACATCTCCCGCTAATCCCGAGGGATCGGCAAATTTGTATTTTTACAAAACAACGACGGGCGAAGAGGTTTTCTCGTGCATCCAGAAGCGTCAAATTGATTGGGAGCCGCATTGGAGCTCGGATGAGTCACTTGTGGCTTTGATGATTGGCGGCGAAGTTTTGTTTTACGAGCTCAAGAGTGAAACGGGACTCAGTAAGCCAGCGAAACGTCTTGGCGGAGGCAGAAATGGATCAGTTTCGTTATCGCCCGGCAATAATCCACACATTGCGTTTTATATTCCGGGAGTTAAGGGCGCTCCGTCGATGTGCAAGTTGTTCAAGTACCCGAATATCGATGCGCCTCAACCGATTGCCCAAAAAAGCTTCTTCCAAGCGGATAATGTGCAAATGATGTGGAATGCTCGAGGCACGGGATTACTTCTTTTGACTTCGACTGATGTTGATGCCACGGGAGTCTCGTATTACGGCAAGCAAGCGTTGCATTTCATCAACACGAAGGGAGATTCGTTCTCGGTGCAACTCAAAGTCGAAGGTCCCATTCATTCGGTAGCTTGGAGTCCTCGTTCTACGGAATTTTGTGTCATTTATGGGTACATGCCATCGAAAGCGACGCTTTTCAACGTGAAATGTGACCCAATTTTCGATTTCGGAACAGGACCTCGAAATGCCGTTCATTTCAATCCACACGGAAATCTCGTTTTATTCGGCGGTTTCGGAAATTTACGAGGACAAATCGAAGTTTGGGATTTGGAAAAGAAAAAGCAAATTTGTTCATCATCCGCTCCTGATACCACACAACTCGAATGGAGTCCAACGGGAGATTTTTACGTAACAGCTACTTGTGCGCCTCGTTTGCGAATCGGTAACGGATTCAAGGTTTGGCATTACTCCGGAGCACTTTTACACGAAACATTATGGCCCGAAAAACAGGAATTGTGGGAAGTTCAATGGCAAACTTTCCCTCCGGAGACTTTTAAGGCTCCAGTCGTGACAGGCGAGAAAGTTGTCGGCATCCAATCGAGTACCCCACAAGCCAGCAAAGCGAAATATGTTCCTCCAAGTCTTCGTAACTTGCCTGCTGGAGCAGATCCTGATGAGAAATACATCCCCGGATTGCCGCCAGGGTACAAATCATCATCGGCAGGCGCAAAAAATCAACGAAAACCAAACAATCGTCCTCAAACGACAACGGGCGAGCAAAAACAACAAAAACCTAATGGACAAAACAGACCAGAAACTGCTGGAAATAACACGGAAGATGCTTCAAAATCGGAAAAAGACCCAAAATTGGCGAAAATTCACAAAAAATTACGCGAAATCCGCATCTTGAAGGACAAACAGGAAAAGGGCGAGAAATTAGACGGCAATCAAAAGCAAAAACTTGAATTGGAACAGTCGCTCGTGAAGGAATTGAACGAATTGAAGTTAGCACACAAGGCTCAAAAAGCCCAAAAAACGCCTTGAAATCTCACGTCAATTTCAATAGTTGTTAAATTTTTACGATAATTACAATTTTGAATGTTATGAACATTGCCAGTGCTGAGAAATAAATCGAAATTTGAGAATTTTTCTTTTATTAACGCTACTATTTTCCCGAAAAACGCAACCTAACGCTGTCTAATCGTATTTTCGTCGAAATATTTGTTGAATTTCTTGTGTCCAAATCGTTGAAGGGGATCTTTTTTACTATAAGCCGGATTCAAGTTCGGCATCAAGCCAGCTTTTTGTGCCATCGACACCAAACAACTCATTCGCACTTGCTGTTTGCGACACAATCCCGTAATTCGTCTCGGTAACATGCATCCGTCGGAGCGCACGTATTGCGAAAGTATCAGAACGTCTGTGTGTTTCACGTCGAGACCTAAAGTGCACTTTGGACAAAACTGGGTGCCGTTTTCTTTGCATTCACGAACTTCTTTGACGAGTAAATGGTCTCGCGGAGCTGCTTTTGTTATTCCTTCGACCTTTATCACTCCTTTTTCCTTCTTCTCGACGACTGAAAAAATGGATTTTATTAAAAATTTCACGAGAATTTTACAAAATTTGATGAAAATTACTTTCTTTGACCCTATTTGAGGATGTTAAGCTCAAATTACGGGTGATTTCCTTCGATTTGATGAGGAAATTTGAGGAAAATCCTGCCCGGAAAAGAGCCATCGTGTTTGTTATGACATTTATCGGTTGACAGTTTGCTTTTGACGTTTCTCTTTTGACGTTTTGTCTGAATCGCAAAGTTGTTGCTGCTAAAAATTTCGATTTTAGCAGGTAATTCGGGGGATTTCGAGTCAAAAACTCGGAAAAAAATGTCAATATTTTTCTCAAAAATGTTTCGAAAGTGATTGTGACGCCATATCTTCGGGGGTTTCTTTGGGAAACGCGAAAATTCGAGTCGTTCACGTGTGTTTCCCTTTCTCTCACGGATTTTCATACACGCAAACATACGCAAAATTGCCAACACACAAAACTTTCGATGCATATTTTCACGGGGTTTCATAATAAAATTTATTTTTTTCCTTATTTGCAGTTTCTCCTTTCTCTGAACATCCGCATCGAAAGCCTCGAAAATGTCTCGTAGTCGAGCTGCTGAAGAGACAGATAAGCAGACACGTATTGCGATCGTGAGCACGGACAAGTGCAAGCCAAAGCGTTGTCGGCAAGAATGCAAAAAATCCTGTCCCGTAGTGCGAATGGGCAAACTTTGCATTGAAGTTGCGCCCGATTCGAAAATTGCAACGCTTTCTGAGGAGCTTTGCATCGGTTGCGGTATTTGTGTGAAGGTAAAATTTTCATTTTTATCAATTTCGTGACTTATTAAAACAATTTTTTTTTTGTAGAAATGCCCCTTTGAAGCCATCACGATCATCAATGTGCCCAGCAATTTGGATAAACACACGACACATCGCTATTCGAAAAACTCCTTCAAGCTGCATCGACTGCCAATGCCTCGTCCCGGCGAAGTTTTAGGTCTCGTTGGGCAGAACGGTATCGGAAAATCGACTGCCTTGAAGATTTTGGCGGGAAAATTGAAGCCAAATCTCGGGCGTTTCTTCGATCCGCCAGATTGGAATGAGATTTTGGCGCATTTCCGTGGCTCCGAGTTGCAAAATTACTTCACCAAGATCCTCGAGGATAACTTAAAGGCTCTCATCAAGCCGCAATATGTCGATCAAATCCCCAAAGCTGTCAAGGGCACCGTCGGAGGCTTGCTCGATAAGAAAGACGAGCGAAAAAATCAAGTTGAAATTTGTGAAATGCTTGATTTGTCTCTTGTACGCGATCGCGAAATTCAAGCGTTGTCTGGCGGAGAGCTCCAAAGATTCGCGTGTGCCATGACGTGCATTCAAGACGGCGATATTTTCATGTTTGACGAGCCCTCGTCATATTTGGATGTCAAGCAACGTTTGAACTGCGCCTTGACAATTCGTTCTCTGATTCATCCGGATAAATTTATCATCGTTGTCGAGCACGATTTGAGTGTTCTCGACTACTTGTCGGACTTTATTTGTTGCCTTTATGGTGTGCCCGGATGTTATGGCGTCGTAACGATGCCTTTCTCCGTACGTGAAGGCATCAACATCTTCTTGGATGGCTATATCCCAACGGAAAATATGCGTTTCCGCACAGAGTCGCTCACGTTCAAAGTCTCAGAATCCGCATCTGAAGAGGAGATCAAACGTACCGCTCATTACACGTATCCAAATATGACAAAGAGACTGGGAACCTTCAAACTTACCGTAAATGAGGGAAGTTTCAGCGATTCCGAGATCTTGGTGTTGTTGGGAGAGAACGGAACAGGCAAAACTACGTTCATTCGTATGTTGGCAGGAAATATCGCACCAGATGAGAGCTCAGGTAAGAATTTTTTTCAATTTTTTCTTCGAAAAATTTAATTTTTTCATGAATTTTGTTAACAGAGGAACTCCCACGCTTGCACATCTCATACAAACCACAAAAGATCAGTCCCAAATCACAAGGCACCGTTCGTTATTTGTTGCACGAGAAGATCCGCGATGCCTATGTGCATCCCCAATTCGTCGCTGATGTCATGAAACCCCTCAAAATCGACGAAATCATGGATCAAGAGGTTCAAAACTTGTCCGGTGGTGAATTGCAACGAGTTGCTATGGCTTTGTGCTTGGGAAAACCCGCTGACGTTTATTTGATCGACGAGCCTTCCGCCTATTTGGATTCCGAACAACGTTTAATTGCCGCTAAAGTCATCAAGAGGTGAGTTTTTTATTCGATTTTCTAAATTTTTACTGAAAATTTTCGCGTTTTTTAGATACATTCTTCACGCAAAGAAGACCGGATTCATCGTAGAGCACGATTTCATCATGGCAACGTATCTCGCAGATCGTGTGATTGTCTTCGAGGGCGCCCCATCCGTCGATACCACAGCACATACCCCACAATCCTTGTTAAATGGCATGAATCGCTTCTTGGAACTCTTGGCAATTACCTTCCGACGTGATCCCAACAACTTCCGACCACGCATCAACAAATTGAATTCCGTGAAGGATACGGAGCAGAAACGCGCCGGTCAATATTTCTTCTTGGAAGACAATTAAATCGTTATTTTATGGAATTTTTTTTTTTTACAATTTGGACCTCACTTACCTTCAGTTTTTGCGCCAAGTTCGGTTTTATCCCAGATATTTGTACACAATTATGATTAAAATGCAAAAAAATAAACTTAGATAAATGATGATTCTTTGTTAAAAATATTTTAAAAGAGGAAAATAAACAGATTACAATTTATTAAAAACTCTAAATAATTTTTTTTCGTGTTTTGTGTAAAAATGCGACGATGACTTGACTTAACATAAGTTCTTAACTTCGATTTTTTTTTAATTTTAATCTATCACAAATGCGTTGTTTCTTTCTTTTCTTTCGTCGTTTCCGCTTCAAAGCCCAAATTAGGCAATCCTTGTTCAACATCTTCCTCTTTGATCGGTTTTGCATGGTTTGTTCGTGTCTTCTTAACGCCCATTGCTGTTCCCGATGGAACACTAACCACAATATCGCCTCGTTTGTGCGCCGAATTTAGTACTGCGCGTGGATTAAAGTTGTGCTGCTGCAGATTTTTCTCAAATTCGCGATTGGCATCCCATTGTTTGACATCCAGCTGGAACGTTCGACTCACAGTACTCATTTTTTTCGGTGTGATATTCGCATTTTTCGTGTTTAAACGTTGTTTTCCGCGGAAATGATCTTCGATCTCGAGTAATGTTCGTCCCTCGGTTTCAGGTAAGATCCAAAAGAGGATCATCGCGCCTAATAATGAAATTCCTGAATAGAACCAAAATGTCCCGGAAAGGGTCATCGTTGAAATCATGTTGTAAAAGACCTTGTTGGCTAAGAAACCGAAGAAATATCCCATGCCTGATGCTAATCCAGCTCCTGTTGCACGAACGCGTGGCGGAAAAACTTCTCCAATCAAGATCCAAGGCAGTAATCTGATGCCCGAATGCGATAACAAGGCACTTCCCAAGAGAAGAGTCAATGGAATCCACGCGTATTTGTTCTCTTCTGTCTTTGGCTCCGTCAAAAGATTCAAAATCCCGTTGAGTTCCTCTTCAATAATTGAACTTTCATTAACTTTCATGGTTGGTACTGTCACAAGCGACTCAATTAAATGCGTTTCATTCATAAAAGAATCGTACAAAGTGTCATTCATGTCAGGAACATCTTCGATGTAGTCATTAGCAAGCCAAGCTGCTGTTTCGTGATGTCCCAACAAGTCATTCGCCAATGAATGATTACTCAAGGGCGCAACACTCAAAAAATTCGGGTCAAAATTGAGGTTACTGACGTTTGTAACGACATTCGATACGCTTAAACTCCTGATTTCGCCCAAAAAACTGGCATACGTTGCTGTTCCGAGGAAACAAATTCCGCATCCGATGGTAGAAATCAATGCAAGAGGTCGTTTTCCCGTATAATGAATGACACAAATGCAAATTGCTCCTCCTGTGACTTCAACGACGCCCAACAACAATGTCGCTTGATATTCATCCATTGGAGCTTTCAGAGTTTTGAATATTCCAACAGCGTAAGTTTGCAAAGTTGTCATTCCCGAAAAGTGTCCTATGAAAAAGGCAAGACTGACAAGTATGAAGGGAATGACAAAGCTGCGATCGTTGAATTGTTGCAGTTTTTCACGCCGCGACAAATATCCGGTGGGATTTTCAAGAGTAACGGTCGAGACTCGATCTCGGATTTGTTTGTATTCGCGTTGAATCTACAAAAAATTAACGAAAAATGTTAAAAATCGCAAATTTTTGATGAAAAAAATTTTTTACCCGATCAATTGTGACCCATCCACGTAACCAAGCAAGACTTTCTTCCGCTTGTTTGTACTGCTTCTTCGATATCAGCCAGTAGGGTGACTCAGGAATGAAGAAAAGCAAGAATAAGGAAAATATTGGGACGACACTGCTGTACAACGACACTAATCTCCAATGCCAAAATGTTCCGAACAGAAATTGAAGAGTGACGCCGATGATGATGCAAAGAGTTCCTGTGCCAGACAACGAACCTCGAATTGCTGGTTGAGTTACTTCAGCTACGTACGTTAAAACCTACAAGGAAAAAATCACCTTTTAATAATTTTTTTTAATTTAATTAAATTTTAAGTTAAAAAAAAATATAAAATTTTCAGAAGAAATTGTTAAAAATTTTATTTAAAAAAAAAACTAAAAATTATTCCAAAGTCAAATTACCGGTGCTTCCATAAGTCCTCCGCTGAATCCCGAAAGAATAAGTGCTGCATACAAATACCAAACGCTTTGTGCGAAGTAGAACAGCATCCACGAGACAAAAATCGGGAACGTTATAATCTATCAAAAGTTTCATAAAATTATCATTATTAACTAAATCACTTCATTAATGACACTTTATTGCACATTTGCAATTAAAATGCAGTCACATCTCATTTATTTGTGCAATTATCTTGTTATTGCTTCACATAAACTCGCAGATTGTGACGGCATTTAATTAACCATGCGTCTCCATTTGCACTTACTTGCATTGCTCTTCTTCTTCCAAGCGCTTGTGTAAAGGCTCCTGACACGATGCAACCAAAAGGAACGAAAATTAAATTTATTGAGCCTAAAATATAAAAAAAAATTATGAAATATTTTTCATTTTTACATTTACTACAAAACCTTTGTCTTATTATTTATTCAAAAGAGTAAAATTTTGAAAAAAAAAATTTTTTTAATATTTTTTTATATAAAATTCTAAAAATTAAAAATTTTTGACATCACATCAATATTTTAAAAATTTTTTTATTTAATTTTAAATGAGAAAAAAGATTTAATTCATTTCGCGCCTGATTTATAAATAAATACTTTAAATTAAAAAAAAAAATTCAAAAAAAAAAATTTTTAAAACTAATCAAAATTGAAAATTGCATTTTAAAAAAATCCAAATATTTTCTGAAAAATTTTTTTGTGAAAAATGTCAAAATACAAAAAATCATTTTAAATTTTATTTTCATAATATTTTTTGCAAAAAATATAAAAAAATTTAAAAGTTTAAAATAAAAAAAAAAAAATTAAAATTTTTAAAAAATTTTAAAAATTAAATTAATATTTTTTATTAAATTAATTTTAATTGAATTTTAAGAAATAATTTTTATTAAATTAAACTAAAATTATTTTTTAAATAAAATAACTTTTAAAAATTCAAAATAAATTTAAAAAAAGCAATAAAAAATTTAACTTAAAGAAAAAAAAACTTACTAAACCACGACGTTTGATTCTTCGTCAAATACAACTCCTCTTCCGATTCGGGATCACTAACTGCCGGTATCACAATTGTCGCAATGCCCAACGTCATGCCATACGCCAGCAACAAGACATTTTTCACACTAACTGCCAAAATTTGCGGCGCATATTGCCGGTATCGCGAAATCACGGGCTTCTTGCCGTTCAGTGTGGGCGTTTGCATGCCTCCATTGCAGCTGCTTACGCTGATTTGCGATTGTAATGAGACGCTGCTCGGACTGTGCGGTAACACGTGTCCATTTTGATCAACGGATGGCACGGTCAAGTGTGTCGCCGAAGGCATTTTGTCTGGTTTATCTGCAAAGAGGCAAAAAAAAAAAAAAAAAGAATTTTGAGATAAGAAATGAAAAAAAAACTGTGAATGGAGTTGTGTGCGCGAGAATGACGTCTTTTACAGGTTTCTCTTTGTACATCGCAGCGATTGATAAATATGAAAGGTAAACAAACACAAAATACTATGCGAGACTCACGCTCGTTTAACAATTATCACCTACTCTATCGCAATTATTATGATTAGTAAAGGCAGAGCTGACGTTTTTGGCCTTAAAATAGCTTCAATCGAGCGCTAATCAGACATTTTGAGTTCAACCAAGACGTCAATGACGAGTGAAAATTAATAAATTTACCAAAAATGAACTTTCGATCATCGTTTTTTCCTCATTTAACTCCTAAAATAGTGATCGCTAACAACTTTTGTCAACATTCGGCAGTGTTTCACGCACAAACACTTAATTTTCGTTCATAAAATTAAATAAAAAAAAAATCTCCATTCAGTTGATCACATGAATTTAATTCTTTTGTGAGGTACTTTTGTGTGTGATCGATTCATGCAAATGCGATTGATTAATACGTGACCGCAAATATTGAAATTAGATTAGGTGACACGTTTATTGTTCGGCGGCGCATCTATTTTGACACGAATTTCGATGATCATTAAAAATTGTATCAAAATTTCCGACTTTCATTTGACTTTCGGCGGAAATTAATGACGAGGTCATCACCTTCCTGGATGCGATTAAGTAACGAGATGCAATCAAAGTTGCAAAATTAACATGTTTCTTATCAGTCTTGCGACTTGTTAGTTCAGTCGGACGAATTATCTGTCAATTAATCAGGCGCACTTCAGGAATTCCGACTATTTTGTTTCAATGGTACAATTAAAAAGATGCAGATAAGATAAGTTTGAATGATTTGAGGGATCAACGATCAATAAAATCATAACAAAAATCGTACTTTAGTGAAGAGATTTCAAATTTGAGGACTCGGTACTCGGAGTTATTCAAGTACTCCAATGCTGAATTTCAATCAATTCTTGAAAAAAAAATTTTTGTTTTCACAAAAATTTTATATTGTACTTTTGCAGAGTTTTTTTATATACCTATTTTTTTTTAAAAAATATCATAATTTTTAAATTTTTTTTTTCAAAAATTATAATTTTGGGTTTCTTTAGAATATTTGAGAATTAAAAAAAAATAAATAAATAAATAAAAATTAATTTAATTAATATATTAATATTTTTTTTTTATTTTTTCAATAAAATTTTTAATTTTTTTTTATCAAATTTGAAACTTTTTTTTATTTAATTTTGTTAAAATAAATCCGAAAAATTAAAATTTTTACTTAAAATGTATAAAAAATTTTTATAATTAGAGAAAAATTTAAAAAAATATTTTTTTTTTTATTTTAAAATAATTACAAAATTTAATAAAAATGATAAGAATTGACGATAATCGGACTCTTAAAAATAATCGAGTAATTACTACTTGAGTACTAATCGTGATTTAGATTGGGCTATACAAGTCAATAACCAAAAAACAATAGAATCGATGACATTTCAAATTTTTGTGATTTTTCATTATTTTGATCGAAATAATCTACTGATATAAAACTTTGTCGCGCAAAACACGAGACCACAGAGCACAAAAGGACCGAACATGACACGATGAGCACTCAAGGCCATCCTTTTAGTCACGCTTTAGAGAGGAGGAATGTTCAATCAAAATATTCATAAGAGGAGCTATCGAACATCTGGCTGTCAGTTAGGTTGCTTGTATTGTTGCAAAGTAATGCTAATTAATTATTTATTGGAATAACAATTGCTAAAGTTGTTGTTACTTGTTGCACAAAAGAAAAAAATGTGCGTGCAAAAAACGATTTTTTAGTATTCATTAATGCAGAAATCGACGGAAAAGAGGCGATCGCGTAAGGGTTGATCAATAAAATGCAAGTTATGAATATAGAGAGCGTTGCAAAAGTGACGTGAAAAATGAGGTTTTTTACATATTAGAACATCACGACAAATTCAAGGATTTTTTATTAATATTGTAAGAGTTGTAAGAAAAAGTTGAGATTTTTCAATTAAATTATTTATTTCAATTGTAAGAAGGAGATAAAAATTTTGTATTTTTCCATAATTTTATTATCTTTTAATTATTTTGCGTTGATAAAAATTCATATTTAGCAAGTGAATTGCAGATTTTTTTTTCAAATTGAAGATATCAAGTGTTGATATGCAAGCAAAAAATATTTAAAATTTTTAGAATTCTTCTTCCACATTTTTTTTTATGAAATTCCGAGAATTTTTTTTCAATCATTGCGTTTTTAAATAATTTGTTTTAAGGTTTTATGTTAAAAAATTATTTTTTTTTAACTTATAAAAAAATATTTATTTTTCATTAATTTTAACTAATAATTGAAATTTAATTTTTAAATAAAAACTTTAATTTAATTTTTTTATTTTCTTTTAAATTTTTTTTAAATTATTTATTAATTTTTTGATAATTTTCTTACATTTTTATTTTTACAGATTTAATTTTTTTTTTTTATAATTGCTTTTGATTTTTTTTTAATTTTTTTTTTCACTTTATTATTCGAAGCACTCTCGATTCGTACTAAAATTACTCCAAAAAATTCTTAGTGACTCAACTGAAAATTTATGAAAAAAATGTGCGCAATTTATGAGGTGACAATACCCAGAAAACCAAATATCATCCGTCATTTACAAGTGCATTTTTTTGTCACTTTCTTACCTGATGATTTATTATATTTTGTAAAAAGATTAAATTTTATTACTTTCTTATCACTTCACTGCACGTCTTTATTTATTTTTAAACGTTCTTTTATTTTTTACTACAGACTACTTTGTTTATTGTTTTATATTTTATTTGTTTATTTTTTTTTATTTTGCTGCAGTGATAAGTTTTTTTCCGTTCTCACAAATATAAATTCACCAATTAATTTTTTGAACTTTTTAATTATTTATTTTATTTTATTTCAAAAACGCAATTTTAATTGATAAAAATCATTTTTGATCAAAAATTACTTTCCATTTTAATGAGTGAGGGTCACAACTTCAACTCTTTCTTCAAGTCTTGACAACAGACAACACTTGTAACTTAAGTGGTTTTTTTTTGTTTAATAAAAGTGTGAAATATATCACTTTTTGCGAATATCAATAAATTTTACGTGTCATTACATAATTTTTAATTTATTTAAATCTTGTTCTTTTTTTGCTGAATAATTTTGTTTCCCTTTTTTTATCAGATCATCTTATTCTCGACACGATTCGTGCAAGAAACTTATTAGCATAAGTCGATTCTTCACCGATTTTCGTGTTTTTTTTATGAATAAATTCCCATAATTTGTGATTTTTTGGTTTAAATTATTTTTTCAGCGGCACACGACTCTTTTTTATTTGATTTTTTGATACTTTTTATTTATTTTATTTTTATTTTTTAGGGAAAAAATAATTTTTTCATCGAAGCGAGAAGAAAAGAAATCGATTTGAGCTCGACAACGGTCAACTCTCGACTAACAACTGATCGATCGACTTTGCAACCGAAACGCACAGCACTAAATAGGAGTATAAGTAGGCGCAAAGTAGTTTGAAAAAGAGTAGAAGTGGTTTTTTTTTGCTCTCCGTGCAACAACGAGCTGAGTAACGAGCACCTGTAAATCAAATTGTGTACATGTAACTTTTTGGAGAGCGCGTTATGTTCGTCGTATAGAATATTTAAGTGCAATTAATGATTTGTGGATTGTTTGTTTTATTAAGTCGCGATACAGTGAGACCTCCGAACGTGAAATTCCAACGTTGGTAAGCGAATTGAGCAAAAATGTTGATCCAACCTATGAAATAATTGTCTATTATTTCGATTATAATTGGCGCTAAATGCAATGAACCGTTCATGGAATTCATATTTGGAAATATTATTTGGCAAAGAAACATAGAACATGCTTGATTACGTAATTTTTAGACTTTGTTGTTTGTAGGAAACATAAGAGCAATGAACTAGTTTTGCGATTGGATTTGTATTTCATGACAAGTCGAGACAGTTTATAAATATTTATTTACGGAAAGGGGACGGAAGTTTTGATGCGAGATTAGTTGTTTGTTGTGTTGTGTCTCAAAAGTTATCAATGAAAGTATTCAATTACGGTCAAAGATGACCTAGAAGTGTTAAGTTGGTTATCAGAATTGCTTTTTTGTTGGAAATTTAGAGCTTGGTAGTAACTAAAAAAATTGTCTTGTGCATTTTTGAGTGTTTCACATCACAATTTTAATCTCATTAACCAATGTTAGGAGTTACACAAGTGAATAAATAAATACAAGCGATTACAAGAAACACATTACTTTAAATAAAATAAAATATTTCATTGAAGAATTAAAGTCTGTCTTAATAAATATATTATTAAAAATTTTTAACTAATTTTTTTTTATTTTATTTTTTGATATATAATTTAATTTCATTAAAATTTAACTTATTTTTAATATTTTTTTTTTATTATTTTTTTTTTCTTTTTTAATTACTATATACTATAATATAATTTTTTTTTTATTTAAAAAAAAAATATTTTTTTTTGTGTTCTGAATTATATTTATGAAGATTTTGTAAAGCAACATCTTAAGATCAAAATTTAGAA
>NW_026973399.1:0-52132 GCF_036172545.1 Culicoides brevitarsis | reverse complement strand
CAATAACAGTTTTCTGAGCTTTAATTATTTTGTTTTGATGGATAAAAATATTAACCTTGTACAAGATTTGTGTGATCTTAATTTTTAAAATTGAAACTTTAATACTATTTTGATTAAAAAATACGATTGGGTATTGGATGACAGTTGTGGTTATGTTTCAGGTCACGTGGTTATCAATTTTTTAGACTTTTTAGATTTCTCGTAAATTGATTTGTAAAACTATGCCGATAAAACGATCACAAAATTAACGAAATCAAAACGCGTCATTCGATCGTGAAAGGGAGGACAAAATATTTTTTCATAAGCAAAATCTTGTTTATCGATATTATCAATAATTTATCGATAAATAAATATTTTTGTCTAAATTCTTATATCATAGAAATCGAAAATCAGTTTCATCATACTGACCATGCACAATTCTATATATTGTGATAATGCATTTTATAAGTATAACGATAGGTATAACTAAAAAGTAATCGCATTTAATGAAGTAATTTAACAAATAAAAAGATATTTTCTTTCGAGAAGTAAACAATCAATGATATTTTAAAAATTTCATCCATCATTGATTTACGTCGATACTAAATGGCAAATTTATATAATTCATTGTTCATCAGCTTCTTTTTCTGTTTTCTGTTCTTGCAAATTGGTTACCATTCTATAAACTGGAACTTGTCAAGGAAGTGCAACACAGCTCGTACAAAATAAACAAATAAAAACATGAAGGACAGTTAAATTGATGCACTAAAGTTACACAGTATTGCGTATACAATGAATGTACTACAAGTAAACTGGCAAAAGTAAGGTAATTTTCAACAGTTTCTTTTTCAGTCTTGGCGCAGTCAAACGTAAATTTTGTTTACCTCTTGCTTAGTTCAAAAAAGTCAAAAACTGTGTAATAATTAATAACTAACGTGCGTCTATTAATTTAAAATACAGTTTTCGTAAGCAGTTAATTTCAAAAAAGGTAACAATTAAACAATCAGTGCGAGTAAGCGTGTGTTTAAACAGTCTTTATTTTGCCACCGTTCGTTAAATGTGATCCTATTGACGTCATTTGTGGACAAAAACAATTCAAAATTATTTAATATGATGCAGAGTTGAGGAAAGTTAAAAAAAAATGTGATATTTTGCAAAAAAAAAAGGAAAAGAATGCAACCATACAAGAGAAAAAAGTGGAACTTTCCAGTGATATTAGCTGCATTAGTATTATCTGTTACTCAATGCACAAGCGAACAGAAGTTATTCGAGACAGTGTTTGAAGACATTTTCTCAGTTCTGCCGTCGCGGAAACTTCGAGATGTTCAAAATGTGAAACGGGAATATGATTTTATCATAGTTGGAGCTGGATCTGGCGGATCAGTGATGGCAAACAGATTAAGTGAAATCAATCATTGGAATGTGTTATTACTAGAAGCGGGAAAATTAGAAAGTCCAATAACGGATATCCCAATATCTGCTGCAATGATGCAGACAACAGGTATGTGAATTCTAATAAAAGTTCTAAAAACATGAAAATTAATCTTCAGTTTTTTTTTCTTGTGCAAAAGGCTACAATTGGGGATATAAGTCGTATCCACACGAAAGTGAATGTCTTCGACTTGAAAACGGTGTCTGTAATTTGCCACAAGGCCGCGCTATAGGTGGAACGAGTGTTATAAACTTTCTAGTTCATACACGAGGAAATAAACGTGATTATGATGCATGGGAAGAACTAGGGAATCCTGGTTGGAGTTACAAAGATGTTTTGCCGTATTTCAAAAAGTTAGAAAATACCAAAATAAACTCACACATAAACGAAAATTATCGTGGTGTGAACGGTCCAGTCAGTATCGAGAATCCTAAGTTTACATCAAAAGTATTAAAACCCTTTTTGAAAGCTGGATTACAAATGGGCTACAAAATCAACGATCCAAATGCAGAGGAACAATTGGGTTTTTCGAAGGTACAAGCTACGATGCTTAATGGAGCAAGGTGTAGTGCTGCTAAGGCATATCTCATGTCTGTTTCTAATCGAACAAATTTGGATATCGTAAAAAAGGCTTGGGTCACAAAAATTTTAATTGATTCGATTTCATTAAAAGCAGTTGGAGTAGAATTTGTTCGAAATAAGAAAAAGTATGTAATTCGAGCTACAAAAGAAATTATATTGTCTGCAGGAGCTATTGGATCGCCACATTTACTAATGCTATCTGGCATTGGACCTAGAGATAATTTGGAAGAAGTTGGAGTGCCTGTGATAAAAGATATGATGGTCGGGTTTAACCATCAAGACCACGTTTGTATGCCAGCTCTCACTTTTCGTGTCAATGCTTCTATTACCTTAGATGGACAAGAAGCACAAAATCCCACCAATGTATTTAAGTATTTATTCAAGGGAGAAGGTCCATTAACCTTACCCGGCGGAGCGGAAGGAGTCGCATTTATAAAAACTAATGTTTCGTTCATAGGTGAGTTAATTCATTTTTCTTCTAGTTAAGTTTCTACTATTGTCCATAAAAATATATATTTCAGAACCAGAACAGCCAGATATTGAAATTGTTATGGGTCCAGGTGGGGTTCACGGTGACGCATTTGGAGTGTTACGTAAACTTGCTGGATTAACCAATGATTTTTATGAAACTTATTTTAGGAATATTATTTCTAAGGTAATTTTTTTATTCATTGTACTGCATGAAATTATTTTTTTCACATATTATTATCTCAATAGCCGGCATTTTCACTAGTTCCAGTTTTACTCAAACCAAAGAGCAGAGGAAGAATTAAGTTAAAGTCAAAAAATCCCTTTAAATGGCCTATAATTAATCTCAATTTGTTTGAAAACAAAGATGACGTCATTGTTTTAATCGAAGGCATAAGAGAAGTACATTTTAAATAGTTTCACTTTTTGTTTAAACTTACCTAACTATTTGAAATTGTAGTCAATTAGAATTGGAGAATCCAGTGCATTTAGAAAATACAATTCAACTTTTTGGCGCCAAATACACCCAGGTTGTGAAAGTTTTGTTTTTGACTCTGACGAATATTGGATTTGTGTTGTTCGAAGTTATGCATCTTCACTTCATCACCACTCTGGAACATGTAAAATGGGGCCAGCATCTGATGTCTCTTCTGTTGTAAATCATGAGCTCAAAGTACATGGAATAGATGGTTTAAGAGTCGTCGACGCCTCAATTTTTCCAATAATTCCAGCATCACATACAAATTCCGTCGTCTTTATGGTTGGAGAAAAAGCTGCCGATATGGTGAAAAATCAGTGGTTGACAGAAGATAACTTCATAAATCATGAAAATATTTTTAAAAGAAATAAATGAACTGATATGCATCGAAGAATTAAATGAGTTTGTTTTAAATAACTTTCTTTTGATATTTTTGTTGGTCCTGAAAAGGACCGTTTGTTCGTAGTATGCGATGTCCAGTGAAATGTAGTTATTTAACCTCCGAAACCGTACAATGTGCGGCCTTGGCGTTTCAAAGCATAGACGACATCCATGGCTGTGACGGTCTTACGCTTGGCATGCTCAGTGTATGTGACGGCATCACGGATGACGTTTTCCAAGAAAACTTTCAAGACTCCACGAGTTTCTTCGTAGATCAAGCCAGAGATACGCTTGACACCACCACGACGTGCAAGACGACGGATAGCGGGCTTGGTGATACCTTGGATGTTATCACGCAATACTTTACGATGACGTTTGGCGCCTCCTTTACCGAGACCCTTTCCTCCTTTACCACGGCCAGTCATTTTTCTTTAGTTTTGTTAATACGACGTTTACTCGTTGAAATACAAACGAAAACTGATGTCTGATCACCGAATGTGCACTCGTATATATACCAAAACTCAAAAGGAGTGGGGGAAACGTGAAAATGCATAAAATTGCAAATAACTCGGGTAATTTTCATCCAAATCTCAAAAAATGCATACTGTTATTTAGATAAATTTTAAATTTTTCAAATTTCAGAAGAAAATTACAATTTTACTCATTTTCCGGGAAGCTTTTTTGAAAAAAGAGGTCAATTCTCGCACCAAGTGTCTCGTAACTCCACCCCTTGGTATGAACGAGCTCATCATACGTATAAATACAGCTGCACGTTCGGTCTCCGCTTCATTCTTATTTTGTGTTTCAACAAGTCGAGACTACAAATCTTTGATTAAAAAAAAATGGCCCGTACCAAGCAAACTGCCCGTAAATCCACTGGAGGAAAAGCTCCCCGCAAACAATTGGCAACCAAGGCTGCCCGCAAAAGCGCACCAGCCACCGGTGGAGTCAAGAAGCCTCATCGTTATCGCCCCGGTACCGTCGCTCTTCGTGAGATCCGTCGTTACCAAAAATCGACTGAGCTCTTGATCCGCAAATTGCCTTTCCAACGTTTAGTCCGTGAGATCGCTCAAGATTTCAAGACTGACTTGCGTTTCCAAAGCTCTGCCGTCTTGGCTCTCCAAGAAGCTAGCGAAGCCTACTTGGTTGGTTTGTTCGAAGACACCAACTTGTGCGCTATCCATGCCAAACGTGTCACCATCATGCCAAAGGACATCCAATTGGCTCGTCGTATCCGTGGAGAACGTGCTTAAATTACATCGATCTTGACAACAAACTTTGCAAACGGTCCTTTTCAGGACCAACAAATCAATCAAGAAAAAGTTAATACAAATCAACAAACCATTTAAATATTATTATTTTCAATCTCTTATTTGCTTCTTTCAATTTTAATTTTTTGTTAACATTCATTCATCTCAAATCATTAACGCATGCGAACTTTGATGCATTTTTTGCCTGAAAAATGAAACGAGTTTAATCAATTTAATTTTTTCTATAATATTTACGTAATTTTTCTACTAAATTGAACTAAAAATATTCATTCATTTAAATTTTTTGTCACGTAAAACCGAAATTGCAACGTACCAATAATCTTATAATTTCGTCCAGATGAAGATTTAATGGAATACGAAAACTAACCGATGTGATATTACGCTAAGAATAGTTGAAACCATTAAATTATGATTTAAATTAATATTCTTGTTGTAATCACCATTCGCCAAATAAATAATAATGTAGTTTAATAGATGTCATTTAACATTCTATTGAGTTCGAGATCGAAAAAAATATTTAAATAAATATTTTGATTATTTTTACAGAAAATTCGAATTAAATATCGACGTATTTAAAAAAATTAAAAAAAATACCTTATAATGAAGCCATACATATTTCTAAGATGTTGAGATGTAGAAAGAGTTAAATAGATATTATTTAATAATAGCAATTGTTACTAACTAAGTAGGTTTGAATAGATTTTTAACTTTCTTTTGATATTTTTGTTGGTCCTGAAAAGGACCGTTTGTGTGAGATCGTGAGACGAGTAATTTATGATGATTTTTCGGTCTTCTTGGGCAACAAGACAGCTTGGATGTTGGGCAAGACACCACCTTGTGCGATTGTGACTCCGGACAACAATTTGTTCAATTCTTCGTCATTACGGATGGCCAATTGCAAGTGACGTGGGATGATACGGGTCTTCTTGTTGTCACGAGCAGCGTTTCCTGCCAACTCCAAAACTTCAGCGGCCAAGTATTCCATGACGGCAGCTAAGTAAACCGGAGCACCGGCACCAACACGCTCAGCATAGTTGCCTTTGCGCAAAAGACGGTGAATACGACCGACTGGGAATTGTAATCCAGCACGGTTTGAGCGAGACTTGGCCTTAGCCTTAACTTTTCCTCCTTTACCACGTCCAGACATTTTTTAAAGTTTTTTGTTTTGTTCGTTTAGATGCAAACAGAGCGAGATGTTACGAATAACTGATGCACGGATACGGAACGTCTCCCTTTTTATACGAAAAATTTCGAGCACATACGAACACGGAGAGGGGAGGAGTTACGAACGAATAATTATTAAAAACTTTGAATATTTCCATTATTTTTCATTAAAAACTACAAATTTTATACCAAAATGAAGCTCGTTGATGGCTTCCTCGAGACTTTTATACAATTTTTTATGATTTAGATATGTTTGAGAGAGATATTTGCGTTTTTCCGTAATTTTTTCGCCGTGCCCGCCATTTCGGTATGTACGCACATCTGCTTACGTCTGCGTCCGAACGAATATGGTATAAAAAGGGGACGCAAACAACAACGAGCATCATTTCGTTTTTGACTTACGAGTAAGAAACATCTAACAATGGCACCAAAAACCAGTGGAAAAGCCGCCAAGAAGGCAGGAAAGGCCCAAAAGAACATCGCGAAGGGCGACAAGAAGCACCGCAAACGCCGCAAGGAATCGTATGCTATCTACATCTACAAGGTCTTGAAACAAGTCCATCCCGATACCGGTGTCTCTTCAAAGGCCATGAGCATCATGAACAGCTTCGTCAACGATATCTTCGAACGTATCGCTGCTGAGGCCAGCCGCTTGGCTCACTACAACAAACGCTCGACAATCACATCTCGGGAGATCCAAACTGCCGTCAGATTGTTGTTGCCCGGAGAATTGGCCAAGCACGCTGTCTCTGAAGGAACCAAGGCTGTCACCAAATACACCAGCTCCAAGTAAATTCGTCTCTGATTTTCGTTCTGAAACAATCGGTCCTTTTCAGGACCAACAAAAAAATCAAAAGAAAGTTAACAAAAAATCAAATTTTCCTTCAAATTTACTAACATCATACATACATACCTTCCATTTTTTATTGCTCTCAATTTTTATTTTTCGATTTCGTTGACTCGACTTTAGAACATTTTTCTGTGTTAAAAATTTGTTGTTCTCACAAAAAAAAAAAAAAAAAAAAAAAAAAAGATTCTTTCGTGATTATTAACAGAACTTTTAGATAAATAATATGGTTGTTTTAAATGGAGCAAAAAATATCGAATCTTCATTTTAGAATCCAAAAAGAAAAATTTTATAAAATTGCCTTATCACTTTTTATGACTAAATTGATTGATTTTTTTCGGCAAAGGACTTTCTTAGTTTAAAGTTTTATATTTGAAATTATGATATTTGCTTTTCGTATAACAAATCGCTTAAAAAAATAATTAGAAAAATTTCAAATTTTGGACATAACTTTTTAATATTACATTCGGAGCGACGTAAAATTTTACTTATAAAAAATTCTAGTTTGAAATTTTTTCGTGATTTATTTTTAATAATCAATATCTGATTAAGGTTTCTTTTTTGACACAACTTCTTGTTTTTTGAAAATATATATCTAATGTTATGTTATGTGCTGTTTATATTCGAATTATGATGAAATTGATTCGAATTTTGAATTTAAGTTAAACCATGGGACGATCTTCCATTTTTGAGTTTATTCAGAAAGAAATATCTTGTGCTGTAAAGTATCAAAAATTTTGTTTTTACATATTTTAAATATATTTTTTTAAATATATTTTCGTTGTCTTGTCTTCATGATTGGAAGCTTTCATAGAAAAATGGATTTCAAATGGATTTGAAAAAAAAATCTACATATTCTCACCTATGATCTTCACCTGACCATTCTATCATGGGTGGAAAATGTTCATAAAGTTCTACAAGTAGTGATCATTTTCCTTAATTTTTAGTAAAAATGTCTTAAAAAAAATATTTTTTCAGATTTAATGACATCCAGAGCCAATTTATCACAAAAAATCAAAATTTTTTCCAATTTTCGACTCAATAATAAATTGTAAGACAGAAAGTTGAACATGCATTTCATTTAAAGTGAGTCTTGTATTGAGAAGATAAAGAGCTTTAGGAGTTGGTTTCTTAAAACTTCCAGATATGTTTCTAAAAACAATTGATTAGAGGAATAAAGGTGTGTAATTAGAATAGATTTTTACAAAAAAAATTAGGAAAACATCTCTTAAATTGGGTAAAAATCGAAACTTAAGTGGATCGTAGAGCAAACTACAACTGCGGTAAAGTCGACAAACCCTTCTTGTAAAAACTAAAATTTATTAAGAAAAATTATATTTTTTAGAATTTTCTCTGCAACGTCATGCTTTAGAACATTTCAATGTATTATAAACAGAGGAAGAACCTTTTTAATTTTATGTTATTTTCGTGAAAATAGAAGAATAAGTGAAAATTTTTTGTGAATCAAGAGTAACATGTCGGCGAAATGTTGGTTTTTTGTTTTAATTGAAGTAGATGGTTCATGACGGCTGTATTTTTCCGTTACTTTGTTTTCTTTACCATTAGTCAAATTGAGAATTTTCTTCAATCAAATGTACATTTCATCAAAATTTCCCGATTTTAGAAACGAGTTCACGAAAATTTTACGTGAACAATCATCAAAGTAGAGAAACACTTTCGATGCGACTTACTTCTCGGGCAAAACGGAACGATGTAGATAACTCGCAGACAGAGGGCGCTCGACTGATATTTTTAAAATTTATCGAAAACTTTCGCTTATCAAGCAATCTCATTAAACGAAGATGTCTGACGCTGTTGTCGAACCCACACCCGTTGCTGCCTCACCAGCTGCCAAGAAGACCAAGACCCCCAAAGCCGCTGCTGGCCCCAAAAAGCCAAAGGCCAAGCCGACTCACGCACCAACTGCCACATTGGTTTTGGCTGCCGTCAAGGAATTGAAAGACCGCAAAGGATCTTCCTTGTCTGCCATCAAGAAGTACATCGCCGCCAACAACAAGGTCGATGTCGAGAAATTGGCTCCATTCATCAGAAAATTCTTGAAGAGCGCCGTTCTCAGTGGCAAATTGGTCCAAGTTAAGGGAAAAGGAGCTTCTGGATCATTCAAATTGCCCGCCAAGGAGAAGGTCGAGAAGAAACCCAAAGTTGCCAAGAAGCCCGCAGCGAAGAAAACTGCCGCCAAGAAGCCAGCAACAAAGAAGGTTGCTAAGAAGCCCGTTGCCAAGAAGAGCACTGAAAAGAAAGAAAAGGCAGTCAAAGCTAAAGCTGCCAAGAAAGCCGGCACAGTGAAACCCAAACAAAAGGCCACAAAGCCAAAGGCAGCCAAACCCGCAGCAGCAAAGAAGCCAAAGACACCCAAAAAGGCCGCAGCAAAGAAACCAGCAGCAGCGAAGAAACCTGCCGCCAAGAAAGCTGCACCAAAAAAGAAGTAAATTCTTCAGCGTTCCGTTTCTAACACGAAACAACTTTCAATAATCAGTCCTTTTTAGGACTAACAAAACAATTAAGAAAAAGTTAACGAAAAACAAACAAATATTCCGCACCTAACATTTATTTTTCATCATCATTTATTTTAAAAATATCATATAGGTATGTTTTCCTTTTAGTCCGCTCCAAATACAGCTCAAAAAATTAAGTTTAGGTAATTTAGAATCTTTTCTGGGACAAAGATAAGTTCATAAAATTGGCAAATTATGATCAACATGATCGACTTTCATGATAATTTTGCACATATCAGTTCTTTCATATAAAATCGCAAAAAATCATTGGAAATTTGCGCAAATAAGAAAAGCAATTATTTATGAAAAAGAAAAAAATAATGAGAAATCACATTTTAGTAATATGTTGCTGAATTTCCTACTTAAATTAAACATTCCTACTTAAATGAATATGAATTATGATGTCAAATTTGTTTGAATTAAAGTAAATTAATGATTTCGTGCTTGAATGATGCGAATTTATAGAGAATTTCATAAAACTTGATAATTTGTCTGTTGTATGATAAATAATTAAGAATCGACATAGAATAATTTAAATTAGAAATAAATGGTACATAAAAAATATAAAATAATTAGAGAATATAAGTTTAGAAATGTTGGTTTGAATGTTTTTAACTTTCTTTTGATATTTTTGTTGGTCCTGAAAAGGACCGTTTGTTCGTAGTATGCGATGTCCAGTGAAATGTAGTTATTTAACCTCCGAAACCGTACAATGTGCGGCCTTGGCGTTTCAAAGCATAGACGACATCCATGGCTGTGACGGTCTTACGCTTGGCATGCTCAGTGTATGTGACGGCATCACGGATGACGTTTTCCAAGAAAACTTTCAAGACTCCACGAGTTTCTTCGTAGATCAAGCCAGAGATACGCTTGACACCACCACGACGTGCAAGACGACGGATAGCGGGCTTGGTGATACCTTGGATGTTATCACGCAATACTTTACGATGACGTTTGGCGCCTCCTTTACCGAGACCCTTTCCTCCTTTACCACGGCCAGTCATTTTTCTTTAGTTTTGTTAATACGACGTTTACTCGTTGAAATACAAACGAAAACTGATGTCTGATCACCGAATGTGCACTCGTATATATACCAAAACTCAAAAGGAGTGGGGGAAACGTGAAAATGCATAAAATTGCAAATAACTCGGGTAATTTTCATCCAAATCTCAAAAAATGCATACTGTTATTTAGATAAATTTTAAATTTTTCAAATTTCAGAAGAAAATTACAATTTTACTCATTTTCCGGGAAGCTTTTTTGAAAAAAGAGGTCAATTCTCGCACCAAGTATCTCGTAACTCCACCCCTTGGTATGAACGAGCTCATCATACGTATAAATACAGCTGCACGTTCGGTCTCCGCTTCATTCTTATTTTGTGTTTCAACAAGTCGAGACTACAAATCTTTGATTAAAAAAAAATGGCCCGTACCAAGCAAACTGCCCGTAAATCCACTGGAGGAAAAGCTCCCCGCAAACAATTGGCAACCAAGGCTGCCCGCAAAAGCGCACCAGCCACCGGTGGAGTCAAGAAGCCTCATCGTTATCGCCCCGGTACCGTCGCTCTTCGTGAGATCCGTCGTTACCAAAAATCGACTGAGCTCTTGATCCGCAAATTGCCTTTCCAACGTTTAGTCCGTGAGATCGCTCAAGATTTCAAGACTGACTTGCGTTTCCAAAGCTCTGCCGTCTTGGCTCTCCAAGAAGCTAGCGAAGCCTACTTGGTTGGTTTGTTCGAAGACACCAACTTGTGCGCTATCCATGCCAAACGTGTCACCATCATGCCAAAGGACATCCAATTGGCTCGTCGTATCCGTGGAGAACGTGCTTAAATTACATCGATCTTGACAACAAACTTTGCAAACGGTCCTTTTCAGGACCAACAAATCAATCAAGAAAAAGTTAATACAAATCAACAAACCATTTAAATATTATTATTTTCAATCTCTTATTTGCTTCTTTCAATTTTAATTTTTTGTTAAAAAAAATTCACCTCAAATCATAAACGTATGCGAACTTTGATGCATTTTTTGCCTGAAAAATGAAACGAGTTTAATCAATTTAATTTTTTCTATAATATTTACGTAATTTTTCTACTAAATTGAACTAAAAATATTCATTCATTTAAATTTTTTGTCACGTAAAACCGAAATTGCAACGTACCAATAATCTTATAATTTCGTCCAGATGAAGATTTAATGGAATACGAAAACTAACCGATGTGATATTACGCTAAGAATAGTTGAAACCATTAAATTATGATTTAAATTAATATTCTTGTTGTAATCACCATTCGCCAAATAAATAATAATGTAGTTTAATAGATGTCATTTAACATTCTATTGAGTTCGAGATCGAAAAAAATATTTAAATAAATATTTTGATTATTTTTACAGAAAATTCGAATTAAATATCGACGTATTTAAAAAAATTAAAAAAAATACCTTATAATGAAGCCATACATATTTCTAAGATGTTGAGATGTAGAAAGAGTTAAATAGATATTATTTAATAATAGCAATTGTTACTAACTAAGTAGGTTTGAATAGATTTTTAACTTTCTTTTGATATTTTTGTTGGTCCTGAAAAGGACCGTTTGTGTGAGATCGTGAGACGAGTAATTTATGATGATTTTTCGGTCTTCTTGGGCAACAAGACAGCTTGGATGTTGGGCAAGACACCACCTTGTGCGATTGTGACTCCGGACAACAATTTGTTCAATTCTTCGTCATTACGGATGGCCAATTGCAAGTGACGTGGGATGATACGGGTCTTCTTGTTGTCACGAGCAGCGTTTCCTGCCAACTCCAAAACTTCAGCGGCCAAGTATTCCATGACGGCAGCTAAGTAAACCGGAGCACCGGCACCAACACGCTCAGCATAGTTGCCTTTGCGCAAAAGACGGTGAATACGACCGACTGGGAATTGTAATCCAGCACGGTTTGAGCGAGACTTGGCCTTAGCCTTAACTTTTCCTCCTTTACCACGTCCAGACATTTTTTAAAGTTTTTTGTTTTGTTCGTTTAGATGCAAACAGAGCGAGATGTTACGAATAACTGATGCACGGATACGGAACGTCTCCCTTTTTATACGAAAAATTTCGAGCACATACGAACACGGAGAGGGGAGGAGTTACGAACGAATAATTATTAAAAACTTTGAATATTTCCATTATTTTTCATTAAAAACTACAAATTTTATACCAAAATGAAGCTCGTTGATGGCTTCCTCGAGACTTTTATACAATTTTTTATGATTTAGATATGTTTGAGAGAGATATTTGCGTTTTTCCGTAATTTTTTCGCCGTGCCCGCCATTTCGGTATGTACGCACATCTGCTTACGTCTGCGTCCGAACGAATATGGTATAAAAAGGGGACGCAAACAACAACGAGCATCATTTCGTTTTTGACTTACGAGTAAGAAACATCTAACAATGGCACCAAAAACCAGTGGAAAAGCCGCCAAGAAGGCAGGAAAGGCCCAAAAGAACATCGCGAAGGGCGACAAGAAGCACCGCAAACGCCGCAAGGAATCGTATGCTATCTACATCTACAAGGTCTTGAAACAAGTCCATCCCGATACCGGTGTCTCTTCAAAGGCCATGAGCATCATGAACAGCTTCGTCAACGATATCTTCGAACGTATCGCTGCTGAGGCCAGCCGCTTGGCTCACTACAACAAACGCTCGACAATCACATCTCGGGAGATCCAAACTGCCGTCAGATTGTTGTTGCCCGGAGAATTGGCCAAGCACGCTGTCTCTGAAGGAACCAAGGCTGTCACCAAATACACCAGCTCCAAGTAAATTCGTCTCTGATTTTCGTTCTGAAACAATCGGTCCTTTTCAGGACCAACAAAAAAATCAAAAGAAAGTTAACAAAAAATCAAATTTTCCTTCAAATTTACTAACATCATACATACATACCTTCCATTTTTTATTGCTCTCAATTTTTATTTTTCGATTTCGTTGACTCGACTTTAGAACATTTTTCTGTGTTAAAAATTTGTTGTTCTCACAAAAAAAAAAAAAAAAAAAAATTCTTTCGTGATTATTAACAGAACTTTTAGATAAATAATATGGTTGTTTTAAATGGAGCAAAAAATATCGAATCTTCATTTTAGAATCCAAAAAGAAAAATTTTATAAAATTGCCTTATCACTTTTTATGACTAAATTGATTGATTTTTTTCGGCAAAGGACTCTCTTAGTTTAAAGTTTTATATTTGAAATTATGATATTTGCTTTTCGTATAACAAATCGCTTAAAAAAAATAATTAGAAAAATTTCAAATTTTGGACATAACTTTTTAATATTACATTCGGAGCGACGTAAAATTTTACTTATAAAAAATTCTAGTTTGAAATTTTTTCAAGGTGAATATGATTTATTTTAATCGATTTTTATCGTTCATTAATAAATTGAACCAACTTGCTTTAAAATGTGATTTATTTTTAATAATCAATATCTGATTAAGGTTTCTTTTTTGACACAACTTCTTGTTTTTTGAAAATATATATCTAATGTTATGTTATGTGCTGTTTATATTCGAATTATGATGAAATTGATTCGAATTTTGAATTTAAGTTAAACCATGGGACGATCTTCCATTTTTGAGTTTATTCAGAAAGAAATATCTTGTGCTGTAAAGTATCAAAAATTTTGTTTTTACATATTTTAAATATATTTTTTTAAATATATTTTCGTTGTCTTGTCTTCATGATTGGAAGCTTTCATAGAAAAATGGATTTCAAATGGATTTGAAAAAAAAATCTACATATTCTCACCTATGATCTTCACCTGACCATTCTATCATGGGTGGAAAATGTTCATAAAGTTCTACAAGTAGTGATCATTTTCCTTAATTTTTAGTAAAAATGTCTTAAAAAAAATATTTTTTCAGATTTAATGACATCCAGAGCCAATTTATCACAAAAAATCAAAATTTTTTCCAATTTTCGACTCAATAATAAATTGTAAGACAGAAAGTTGAACATGCATTTCATTTAAAGTGAGTCTTGTATTGAGAAGATAAAGAGCTTTAGGAGTTGGTTTCTTAAAACTTCCAGATATGTTTCTAAAAACAATTGATTAGAGGAATAAAGGTGTGTAATTAGAATAGATTTTTACAAAAAAAATTAGGAAAACATCTCTTAAATTGGGTAAAAATCGAAACTTAAGTGGATCGTAGAGCAAACTACAACTGCGGTAAAGTCGACAAACCCTTCTTGTAAAAACTAAAATTTATTAAGAAAAATTATATTTTTTAGAATTTTCTCTGCAACGTCATGCTTTAGAACATTTCAATGTATTATAAACAGAGGAAGAACCTTTTTAATTTTATGTTATTTTCGTGAAAATAGAAGAATAAGTGAAAATTTTTTGTGAATCAAGAGTAACATGTAACATGTCGGCGAAATGTTGGTTTTTTGTTTTAATTGAAGTAGATGGTTCATGACGGCTGTATTTTTCCGTTACTTTGTTTTCTTTACCATTAGTCAAATTGAGAATTTTCTTCAATCAAATGTACATTTCATCAAAATTTCCCGATTTTAGAAACGAGTTCACGAAAATTTTACGTGAACAATCATCAAAGTAGAGAAACACTTTCGATGCGACTTACTTCTCGGGCAAAACGGAACGATGTAGATAACTCGCAGACAGAGGGCGCTCGACTGATATTTTTAAAATTTATCGAAAACTTTCGCTTATCAAGCAATCTCATTAAACGAAGATGTCTGACGCTGTTGTCGAACCCACACCCGTTGCTGCCTCACCAGCTGCCAAGAAGACCAAGACCCCCAAAGCCGCTGCTGGCCCCAAAAAGCCAAAGGCCAAGCCGACTCACGCACCAACTGCCACATTGGTTTTGGCTGCCGTCAAGGAATTGAAAGACCGCAAAGGATCTTCCTTGTCTGCCATCAAGAAGTACATCGCCGCCAACAACAAGGTCGATGTCGAGAAATTGGCTCCATTCATCAGAAAATTCTTGAAGAGCGCCGTTCTCAGTGGCAAATTGGTCCAAGTTAAGGGAAAAGGAGCTTCTGGATCATTCAAATTGCCCGCCAAGGAGAAGGTCGAGAAGAAACCCAAAGTTGCCAAGAAGCCCGCAGCGAAGAAAACTGCCGCCAAGAAGCCAGCAACAAAGAAGGTTGCTAAGAAGCCCGTTGCCAAGAAGAGCACTGAAAAGAAAGAAAAGGCAGTCAAAGCTAAAGCTGCCAAGAAAGCCGGCACAGTGAAACCCAAACAAAAGGCCACAAAGCCAAAGGCAGCCAAACCCGCAGCAGCAAAGAAGCCAAAGACACCCAAAAAGGCCGCAGCAAAGAAACCAGCAGCAGCGAAGAAACCTGCCGCCAAGAAAGCTGCACCAAAAAAGAAGTAAATTCTTCAGCGTTCCGTTTCTAACACGAAACAACTTTCAATAATCAGTCCTTTTTAGGACTAACAAAACAATTAAGAAAAAGTTAACGAAAAACAAACAAATATTCCGCACCTAACATTTATTTTTCATCATCATTTATTTTAAAAATATCATATAGGTATGTTTTCCTTTTAGTCCGCTCCAAATACAGCTCAAAAAATTAAGTTTAGGTAATTTAGAATCTTTTCTGGGACAAAGATAAGTTCATAAAATTGGCAAATTATGATCAACATGATCGACTTTCATGATAATTTTGCACATATCAGTTCTTTCATATAAAATCGCAAAAAAATCATTGGAAATTTGCGCAAATAAGAAAAGCAATTATTTATGAAAAAGAAAAAAATAATGAGAAATCACATTTTAGTAATATGTTGCTGAATTTCCTACTTAAATTAAACATTCCTACTTAAATGAATATGAATTATGATGTCAAATTTGTTTGAATTAAAGTAAATTAATGATTTCGTGCTTGAATGATGCGAATTTATAGAGAATTTCATAAAACTTGATAATTTGTCTGTTGTATGATAAATAATTAAGAATCGACATAGAATAATTTAAATTAGAAATAAATGGTACATAAAAAATATAAAATAATTAGAGAATATAAGTTTAGAAATGTTGGTTTGAATGTTTTTAACTTTCTTTTGATATTTTTGTTGGTCCTGAAAAGGACCGTTTGTTCGTAGTATGCGATGTCCAGTGAAATGTAGTTATTTAACCTCCGAAACCGTACAATGTGCGGCCTTGGCGTTTCAAAGCATAGACGACATCCATGGCTGTGACGGTCTTACGCTTGGCATGCTCAGTGTATGTGACGGCATCACGGATGACGTTTTCCAAGAAAACTTTCAAGACTCCACGAGTTTCTTCGTAGATCAAGCCAGAGATACGCTTGACACCACCACGACGTGCAAGACGACGGATAGCGGGCTTGGTGATACCTTGGATGTTATCACGCAATACTTTACGATGACGTTTGGCGCCTCCTTTACCGAGACCCTTTCCTCCTTTACCACGGCCATTCATTTTTCTTTAGTTTTGTTAATACGACGTTTACTCGTTGAAATACAAACGAAAACTGATGTCTGATCACCGAATGTGCACTCGTATATATACCAAAACTCAAAAGGAGTGGGGGAAACGTGAAAATGCATAAAATTGCAAATAACTCGGGTAATTTTCATCCAAATCTCAAAAAATGCATACTGTTATTTAGATAAATTTTAAATTTTTCAAATTTCAGAAGAAAATTACAATTTTACTCATTTTCCGGGAAGCTTTTTTGAAAAAAGAGGTCAATTCTCGCACCAAGTATCTCGTAACTCCACCCCTTTCTATGAACGAGCTCATCATACGTATAAATACAGCTGCACGTTCGGTCTCCGCTTCATTCTTATTTTGTGTTTCAACAAGTCGAGACTACAAATCTTTGATTAAAAAAAAATGGCCCGTACCAAGCAAACTGCCCGTAAATCCACTGGAGGAAAAGCTCCCCGCAAACAATTGGCAACCAAGGCTGCCCGCAAAAGCGCACCAGCCACCGGTGGAGTCAAGAAGCCTCATCGTTATCGCCCCGGTACCGTCGCTCTTCGTGAGATCCGTCGTTACCAAAAATCGACTGAGCTCTTGATCCGCAAATTGCCTTTCCAACGTTTAGTCCGTGAGATCGCTCAAGATTTCAAGACTGACTTGCGTTTCCAAAGCTCTGCCGTCTTGGCTCTCCAAGAAGCTAGCGAAGCCTACTTGGTTGGTTTGTTCGAAGACACCAACTTGTGCGCTATCCATGCCAAACGTGTCACCATCATGCCAAAGGACATCCAATTGGCTCGTCGTATCCGTGGAGAACGTGCTTAAATTACATCGATCTTGACAACAAACTTTGCAAACGGTCCTTTTCAGGACCAACAAATCAATCAAGAAAAAGTTAATCAAAATCAACAAACTATTTAAATATTATTATTGTCAATCTCTTATTTGCTTCTTTCAATTTTAATTTTTTGTTAAAAAAAATTCACCTCAAATCATAAACGTATGCGAACTTTGATGCATTTTTTGCCTGAAAAATGAAACGAGTTTAATCAATTTAATTTTTTCTATAATATTTACGTAATTTTTCTACTAAATTGAACTAAAAATATTCATTCATTTAAATTTTTTGTCACGTAAAACCGAAATTGCAACGTACCAATAATCTTATAATTTCGTCCAGATGAAGATTTAATGGAATACGAAAACTAACCGATGTGATATTACGCTAAGAATAGTTGAAACCATTAAATTATGATTTAAATTAATATTCTTGTTGTAATCACCATTCGCCAAATAAATAATAATGTAGTTTAATAGATGTCATTTAACATTCTATTGAGTTCGAGATCGAAAAAAATATTTAAATAAATATTTTGATTATTTTTACAGAAAATTCGAATTAAATATCGACGTATTTAAAAAAATTAAAAAAAATACCTTATAATGAAGCCATACATATTTCTAAGATGTTGAGATGTAGAAAGAGTTAAATAGATAATATTTAATAATAGCAATTGTTACTAACTAAGTAGGTTTGAATAGATTTTTAACTTTCTTTTGATATTTTTGTTGGTCCTGAAAAGGACCGTTTGTGTGAGATCGTGAGACGAGTAATTTATGATGATTTTTCGGTCTTCTTGGGCAACAAGACAGCTTGGATGTTGGGCAAGACACCACCTTGTGCGATTGTGACTCCGGACAACAATTTGTTCAATTCTTCGTCATTACGGATGGCCAATTGCAAGTGACGTGGGATGATACGGGTCTTCTTGTTGTCACGAGCAGCGTTTCCTGCCAACTCCAAAACTTCAGCGGCCAAGTATTCCATGACGGCAGCTAAGTAAACCGGAGCACCGGCACCAACACGCTCAGCATAGTTGCCTTTGCGCAAAAGACGGTGAATACGACCGACTGGGAATTGTAATCCAGCACGGTTTGAGCGAGACTTGGCCTTAGCCTTAACTTTTCCTCCTTTACCACGTCCAGACATTTTTTAAAGTTTTTTGTTTTGTTCGTTTAGATGCAAACAGAGCGAGATGTTACGAATAACTGATGCACGGATACGGAACGTCTCCCTTTTTATACGAAAAATTTCGAGCACATACGAACACGGAGAGGGGAGGAGTTACGAACGAATAATTATTAAAAACTTTGAATATTTCCATTATTTTTCATTAAAAACTACAAATTTTATACCAAAATGAAGCTCGTTGATGGCTTCCTCGAGACTTTTATACAATTTTTTATGATTTAGATATGTTTGAGAGAGATATTTGCGTTTTTCCGTAATTTTTTCGCCGTGCCCGCCATTTCGGTATGTACGCACATCTGCTTACGTCTGCGTCCGAACGAATATGGTATAAAAAGGGGACGCAAACAACAACGAGCATCATTTCGTTTTTGACTTACGAGTAAGAAACATCTAACAATGGCACCAAAAACCAGTGGAAAAGCCGCCAAGAAGGCAGGAAAGGCCCAAAAGAACATCGCGAAGGGCGACAAGAAGCACCGCAAACGCCGCAAGGAATCGTATGCTATCTACATCTACAAGGTCTTGAAACAAGTCCATCCCGATACCGGTGTCTCTTCAAAGGCCATGAGCATCATGAACAGCTTCGTCAACGATATCTTCGAACGTATCGCTGCTGAGGCCAGCCGCTTGGCTCACTACAACAAACGCTCGACAATCACATCTCGGGAGATCCAAACTGCCGTCAGATTGTTGTTGCCCGGAGAATTGGCCAAGCACGCTGTCTCTGAAGGAACCAAGGCTGTCACCAAATACACCAGCTCCAAGTAAATTCGTCTCTGATTTTCGTTCTGAAACAATCGGTCCTTTTCAGGACCAACAAAAAAATCAAAAGAAAGTTAACAAAAAATCAAATTTTCCTTCAAATTTACTAACATCATACATACATACCTTCCATTTTTTATTGCTCTCAATTTTTATTTTTCGATTTCGTTGACTCGACTTTAGAACATTTTTCTGTGTTAAAAATTTGTTGTTCTCACAAAAAAAAAAAAAAAAAGATTCTTTCGTGATTATTAACAGAACTTTTAGATAAATAATATGGTTGTTTTAAATGGAGCAAAAAATATCGAATCTTCATTTTAGAATCCAAAAAGAAAAATTTTATAAAATTGCCTTATCACTTTTTATGACTAAATTGATTGATTTTTTTCGGCAAAGGACTCTCTTAGTTTAAAGTTTTATATTTGAAATTATGATATTTGCTTTTCGTATAACAAATCGCTTAAAAAAAATAATTAGAAAAATTTCAAATTTTGGACATAACTTTTTAATATTACATTCGGAGCGACGTAAAATTTTACTTATAAAAAATTCTAGTTTGAAATTTTTTCGTGATTTATTTTTAATAATCAATATCTGATTAAGGTTTCTTTTTTGACACAACTTCTTGTTTTTTGAAAATATATATCTAATGTTATGTTATGTGCTGTTTATATTCGAATTATGATGAAATTAATTCGAATTTTGAATTTAAGTTAAACCATGGGACGATCTTCCATTTTTGAGTTTATTTATGAAATGATGTGAGAACATTCAGAAAGAAATATCTTGTGCTGTAAAGTATCAAAAATTTTGTTTTTACATATTTTAAATATATTTTTTTAAATATATTTTCGTTGTCTTGTCTTCATGATTGGAAGCTTTCATAGAAAAATGGATTTCAAATGGATTTGAAAAAAAAATCTACATATTCTCACCTATGATCTTCACCTGACCATTCTATCATGGGTGGAAAATGTTCATAAAGTTCTACAAGTAGTGATCATTTTCCTTAATTTTTAGTAAAAATGTCTTAAAAAAAATATTTTTTCAGATTTAATGACATCCAGAGCCAATTTATCACAAAAAATCAAAATTTTTTCCAATTTTCGACTCAATAATAAATTGTAAGACAGAAAGTTGAACATGCATTTCATTTAAAGTGAGTCTTGTATTGAGAAGATAAAGAGCTTTAGGAGTTGGTTTCTTAAAACTTCCAGATATGTTTCTAAAAACAATTGATTAGAGGAATAAAGGTGTGTAATTAGAATAGATTTTTACAAAAAAAATTAGGAAAACATCTCTTAAATTGGGTAAAAATCGAAACTTAAGTGGATCGTAGAGCAAACTACAACTGCGGTAAAGTCGACAAACCCTTCTTGTAAAAACTAAAATTTATTAAGAAAAATTATATTTTTTAGAATTTTCTCTGCAACGTCATGCTTTAGAACATTTCAATGTATTATAAACAGAGGAAGAACCTTTTTAATTTTATGTTATTTTCGTGAAAATAGAAGAATAAGTGAAAATTTTTTGTGAATCAAGAGTAACATGTCGGCGAAATGTTGGTTTTTTGTTTTAATTGAAGTAGATGGTTCATGACGGCTGTATTTTTCCGTTACTTTGTTTTCTTTACCATTAGTCAAATTGAGAATTTTCTTCAATCAAATGTACATTTCATCAAAATTTCCCGATTTTAGAAACGAGTTCACGAAAATTTTACGTGAACAATCATCAAAGTAGAGAAACACTTTCGATGCGACTTACTTCTCGGGCAAAACGGAACGATGTAGATAACTCGCAGACAGAGGGCGCTCGACTGATATTTTTAAAATTTATCGAAAACTTTCGCTTATCAAGCAATCTCATTAAACGAAGATGTCTGACGCTGTTGTCGAACCCACACCCGTTGCTGCCTCACCAGCTGCCAAGAAGACCAAGACCCCCAAAGCCGCTGCTGGCCCCAAAAAGCCAAAGGCCAAGCCGACTCACGCACCAACTGCCACATTGGTTTTGGCTGCCGTCAAGGAATTGAAAGACCGCAAAGGATCTTCCTTGTCTGCCATCAAGAAGTACATCGCCGCCAACAACAAGGTCGATGTCGAGAAATTGGCTCCATTCATCAGAAAATTCTTGAAGAGCGCCGTTCTCAGTGGCAAATTGGTCCAAGTTAAGGGAAAAGGAGCTTCTGGATCATTCAAATTGCCCGCCAAGGAGAAGGTCGAGAAGAAACCCAAAGTTGCCAAGAAGCCCGCAGCGAAGAAAACTGCCGCCAAGAAGCCAGCAACAAAGAAGGTTGCTAAGAAGCCCGTTGCCAAGAAGAGCACTGAAAAGAAAGAAAAGGCAGTCAAAGCTAAAGCTGCCAAGAAAGCCGGCACAGTGAAACCCAAACAAAAGGCCACAAAGCCAAAGGCAGCCAAACCCGCAGCAGCAAAGAAGCCAAAGACACCCAAAAAGGCCGCAGCAAAGAAACCAGCAGCAGCGAAGAAACCTGCCGCCAAGAAAGCTGCACCAAAAAAGAAGTAAATTCTTCAGCGTTCCGTTTCTAACACGAAACAACTTTCAATAATCAGTCCTTTTTAGGACTAACAAAACAATTAAGAAAAAGTTAACGAAAAACAAACAAATATTCCGCACCTAACATTTATTTTTCATCATCATTTATTTTAAAAATATCATATAGGTATGTTTTCCTTTTAGTCCGCTCCAAATACAGCTCAAAAAATTAAGTTTAGGTAATTTAGAATCTTTTCTGGGACAAAGATAAGTTCATAAAATTGGCAAATTATGATCAACATGATCGACTTTCATGATAATTTTGCACATATCAGTTCTTTCATATAAAATCGCAAAAAATCATTGGAAATTTGCGCAAATAAGAAAAGCAATTATTTATGAAAAAGAAAAAAATAATGAGAAATCACATTTTAGTAATATGTTGCTGAATTTCCTACTTAAATTAAACATTCCTACTTAAATGAATATGAATTATGATGTCAAATTTGTTTGAATTAAAGTAAATTAATGATTTCGTGCTTGAATGATGCGAATTTATAGAGAATTTCATAAAACTTGATAATTTGTCTGTTGTATGATAAATAATTAAGAATCGACATAGAATAATTTAAATTAGAAATAAATGGTACATAAAAAAATATAAAATAATTAGAAAATATAAGTTTAGAAATGTTGGTTTGAATGTTTTTAACTTTCTTTTGATATTTTTGTTGGTCCTGAAAAGGACCGTTTGTTCGTAGTATGCGATGTCCAGTGAAATGTAGTTATTTAACCTCCGAAACCGTACAATGTGCGGCCTTGGCGTTTCAAAGCATAGACGACATCCATGGCTGTGACGGTCTTACGCTTGGCATGCTCAGTGTATGTGACGGCATCACGGATGACGTTTTCCAAGAAAACTTTCAAGACTCCACGAGTTTCTTCGTAGATCAAGCCAGAGATACGCTTGACACCACCACGACGTGCAAGACGACGGATAGCGGGCTTGGTGATACCTTGGATGTTATCACGCAATACTTTACGATGACGTTTGGCGCCTCCTTTACCGAGACCCTTTCCTCCTTTACCACGGCCAGTCATTTTTCTTTAGTTTTGTTAATACGACGTTTACTCGTTGAAATACAAACGAAAACTGATGTCTGATCACCGAATGTGCACTCGTATATATACCAAAACTCAAAAGGAGTGGGGGAAACGTGAAAATGCATAAAATTGCAAATAACTCGGGTAATTTTCATCCAAATCTCAAAAAATGCATACTGTTATTTAGATAAATTTTAAATTTTTCAAATTTCAGAAGAAAATTACAATTTTACTCATTTTCCGGGAAGCTTTTTTGAAAAAAGAGGTCAATTCTCGCACCAAGTATCTCGTAACTCCACCCCTTTCTATGAACGAGCTCATCATACGTATAAATACAGCTGCACGTTCGGTCTCCGCTTCATTCTTATTTTGTGTTTCAACAAGTCGAGACTACAAATCTTTGATTAAAAAAAAATGGCCCGTACCAAGCAAACTGCCCGTAAATCCACTGGAGGAAAAGCTCCCCGTAAACAATTGGCAACCAAGGCTGCCCGCAAAAGCGCACCAGCCACCGGTGGAGTCAAGAAGCCTCATCGTTATCGCCCCGGTACCGTCGCTCTTCGTGAGATCCGTCGTTACCAAAAATCGACTGAGCTCTTGATCCGCAAATTGCCTTTCCAACGTTTAGTCCGTGAGATCGCTCAAGATTTCAAGACTGACTTGCGTTTCCAAAGCTCTGCCGTCTTGGCTCTCCAAGAAGCTAGCGAAGCCTACTTGGTTGGTTTGTTCGAAGACACCAACTTGTGCGCTATCCATGCCAAACGTGTCACCATCATGCCAAAGGACATCCAATTGGCTCGTCGTATCCGTGGAGAACGTGCTTAAATTACATCGATCTTGACAACAAACTTTGCAAACGGTCCTTTTCAGGACCAACAAATCAATCAAGAAAAAGTTAATCAAAATCAACAAACTATTTAAATATTATTATTGTCAATCTCTTATTTGCTTCTTTCAATTTTAATTTTTTGTTAAAAAAAATTCACCTCAAATCATAAACGTATGCGAACTTTGATGCATTTTTTGCCTGAAAAATGAAACGAGTTTAATCAATTTAATTTTTTCTATAATATTTACGTAATTTTTCTACTAAATTGAACTAAAAATATTCATTTTTTTAAATTTTTTGTCACGTAAAACCGAAATTGCAACGTACCAATAATCTTATAATTTCGTCCAGATGAAGATTTAATGGAATACGAAAACTAACCGATGTGATATTACGCTAAGAATAGTTGAAACCATTAAATTATGATTTAAATTAATATTCTTGTTGTAATCACCATTCGCCAAATAAATAATAATGTAGTTTAATAGATGTCATTTAACATTCTATTGAGTTCGAGATCGAAAAAAATATTTAAATATTTTGATTATTTTCACAGTAAATTCGAATTAAATATCGACGTATTTAAAAAAATTAAAAAAAAATACCTTATAATGAAGCCATACATATTTCTAAGATGTTGAGATGTAGAAAGAGTTAAATAGATAATATTTAATAATAGCAATTGTTACTAACTAAGTAGGTTTGAATAGATTTTTAACTTTCTTTTGATATTTTTGTTGGTCCTGAAAAGGACCGTTTGTGTGAGATCGTGAGACGAGTAATTTATGATGATTTTTCGGTCTTCTTGGGCAACAAGACAGCTTGGATGTTGGGCAAGACACCACCTTGTGCGATTGTGACTCCGGACAACAATTTGTTCAATTCTTCGTCATTACGGATGGCCAATTGCAAGTGACGTGGGATGATACGGGTCTTCTTGTTGTCACGAGCAGCGTTTCCTGCCAACTCCAAAACTTCAGCGGCCAAGTATTCCATGACGGCAGCTAAGTAAACCGGAGCACCGGCACCAACACGCTCAGCATAGTTGCCTTTGCGCAAAAGACGGTGAATACGACCGACTGGGAATTGTAATCCAGCACGGTTTGAGCGAGACTTGGCCTTAGCCTTAACTTTTCCTCCTTTACCACGTCCAGACATTTTTTAAAGTTTTTTGTTTTGTTCGTTTAGATGCAAACAGAGCGAGATGTTACGAATAACTGATGCACGGATACGGAACGTCTCCCTTTTTATACGAAAAATTTCGAGCACATACGAACACGGAGAGGGGAGGAGTTACGAACGAATAATTATTAAAAACTTTGAATATTTCCATTATTTTTCATTAAAAACTACAAATTTTATACCAAAATGAAGCTCGTTGATGGCTTCCTCGAGACTTTTATACAATTTTTTATGATTTAGATATGTTTGAGAGAGATATTTGCGTTTTTCCGTAATTTTTTCGCCGTGCCCGCCATTTCGGTATGTACGCACATCTGCTTACGTCTGCGTCCGAACGAATATGGTATAAAAAGGGGACGCAAACAACAACGAGCATCATTTCGTTTTTGACTTACGAGTAAGAAACATCTAACAATGGCACCAAAAACCAGTGGAAAAGCCGCCAAGAAGGCAGGAAAGGCCCAAAAGAACATCGCGAAGGGCGACAAGAAGCACCGCAAACGCCGCAAGGAATCGTATGCTATCTACATCTACAAGGTCTTGAAACAAGTCCATCCCGATACCGGTGTCTCTTCAAAGGCCATGAGCATCATGAACAGCTTCGTCAACGATATCTTCGAACGTATCGCTGCTGAGGCCAGCCGCTTGGCTCACTACAACAAACGCTCGACAATCACATCTCGGGAGATCCAAACTGCCGTCAGATTGTTGTTGCCCGGAGAATTGGCCAAGCACGCTGTCTCTGAAGGAACCAAGGCTGTCACCAAATACACCAGCTCCAAGTAAATTCGTCTCTGATTTTCGTTCTGAAACAATCGGTCCTTTTCAGGACCAACAAAAAAATCAAAAGAAAGTTAACAAAAAATCAAATTTTCCTTCAAATTTACTAACATCATACATACATACCTTCCATTTTTTATTGCTCTCAATTTTTATTTTTCGATTTCGTTGACTCGACTTTAGAACATTTTTCTGTGTTAAAAATTTGTTGTTCTCACAAAAAAAAAAAAAAAATTCTTTCGTGATTATTAACAGAACTTTTAGATAAATAATATGGTTGTTTTAAATGGAGCAAAAAATATCGAATCTTCATTTTAGAATCCAAAAAGAAAAATTTTATAAAATTGCCTTATCACTTTTTATGACTAAATTGATTGATTTTTTTCGGCAAAGGACTCTCTTAGTTTAAAGTTTTATATTTGAAATTATGATATTTGCTTTTCGTATAACAAATCGCTTAAAAAAAATAATTAGAAAAATTTCAAATTTTGGACATAACTTTTTAATATTACATTCGGAGCGACGTAAAATTTTACTTATAAAAAATTCTAGTTTGAAATTTTTTCGTGATTTATTTTTAATAATCAATATCTGATTAAGGTTTCTTTTTTGACACAACTTCTTGTTTTTTGAAAATATATATCTAATGTTATGTTATGTGCTGTTTATATTCGAATTATGATGAAATTGATTCGAATTTTGAATTTAAGTTAAACCATGGGACGATCTTCCATTTTTGAGTTTATTCAGAAAGAAATATCTTGTGCTGTAAAGTATCAAAAATTTTGTTTTTACATATTTTAAATATATTTTTTTAAATATATTTTCGTTGTCTTGTCTTCATGATTGGAAGCTTTCATAGAAAAATGGATTTCAAATGGATTTGAAAAAAAAATCTACATATTCTCACCTATGATCTTCACCTGACCATTCTATCATGGGTGGAAAATGTTCATAAAGTTCTACAAGTAGTGATCATTTTCCTTAATTTTTAGTAAAAATGTCTTAAAAAAAATATTTTTTCAGATTTAATGACATCCAGAGCCAATTTATCACAAAAAATCAAAATTTTTTTTCAATTTTCGACTCAATAATAAATTGTAAGACAGAAAGTTGAACATGCATTTCATTTAAAGTGAGTCTTGTATTGAGAAGATAAAGAGCTTTAGGAGTTGGTTTCTTAAAACTTCCAGATATGTTTCTAAAAACAATTGATTAGAGGAATAAAGGTGTGTAATTAGAATAGATTTTTACAAAAAAAATTAGGAAAACATCTCTTAAATTGGGTAAAAATCGAAACTTAAGTGGATCGTAGAGCAAACTACAACTGCGGTAAAGTCGACAAACCCTTCTTGTAAAAACTAAAATTTATTAAGAAAAATTATATTTTTTAGAATTTTCTCTGCAACGTCATGCTTTAGAACATTTCAATGTATTATAAACAGAGGAAGAACCTTTTTAATTTTATGTTATTTTCGTGAAAATAGAAGAATAAGTGAAAATTTTTTGTGAATCAAGAGTAACATGTCGGCGAAATGTTGGTTTTTTGTTTTAATTGAAGTAGATGGTTCATGACGGCTGTATTTTTCCGTTACTTTGTTTTCTTTACCATTAGTCAAATTGAGAATTTTCTTCAATCAAATGTACATTTCATCAAAATTTCCCGATTTTAGAAACGAGTTCACGAAAATTTTACGTGAACAATCATCAAAGTAGAGAAACACTTTCGATGCGACTTACTTCTCGGGCAAAACGGAACGATGTAGATAACTCGCAGACAGAGGGCGCTCGACTGATATTTTTAAAATTTATCGAAAACTTTCGCTTATCAAGCAATCTCATTAAACGAAGATGTCTGACGCTGTTGTCGAACCCACACCCGTTGCTGCCTCACCAGCTGCCAAGAAGACCAAGACCCCCAAAGCCGCTGCTGGCCCCAAAAAGCCAAAGGCCAAGCCGACTCACGCACCAACTGCCACATTGGTTTTGGCTGCCGTCAAGGAATTGAAAGACCGCAAAGGATCTTCCTTGTCTGCCATCAAGAAGTACATCGCCGCCAACAACAAGGTCGATGTCGAGAAATTGGCTCCATTCATCAGAAAATTCTTGAAGAGCGCCGTTCTCAGTGGCAAATTGGTCCAAGTTAAGGGAAAAGGAGCTTCTGGATCATTCAAATTGCCCGCCAAGGAGAAGGTCGAGAAGAAACCCAAAGTTGCCAAGAAGCCCGCAGCGAAGAAAACTGCCGCCAAGAAGCCAGCAACAAAGAAGGTTGCTAAGAAGCCCGTTGCCAAGAAGAGCACTGAAAAGAAAGAAAAGGCAGTCAAAGCTAAAGCTGCCAAGAAAGCCGGCACAGTGAAACCCAAACAAAAGGCCACAAAGCCAAAGGCAGCCAAACCCGCAGCAGCAAAGAAGCCAAAGACACCCAAAAAGGCCGCAGCAAAGAAACCAGCAGCAGCGAAGAAACCTGCCGCCAAGAAAGCTGCACCAAAAAAGAAGTAAATTCTTCAGCGTTCCGTTTCTAACACGAAACAACTTTCAATAATCAGTCCTTTTTAGGACTAACAAAACAATTAAGAAAAAGTTAACGAAAAACAAACAAATATTCCGCACCTAACATTTATTTTTCATCATCATTTATTTTAAAAATATCATATAGGTATGTTTTCCTTTTAGTCCGCTCCAAATACAGCTCAAAAAATTAAGTTTAGGTAATTTAGAATCTTTTCTGGGACAAAGATAAGTTCATAAAATTGGCAAATTATGATCAACATGATCGACTTTCATGATAATTTTGCACATATCAGTTCTTTCATATAAAATCGCAAAAAATCATTGGAAATTTGCGCAAATAAGAAAAGCAATTATTTATGAAAAAGAAAAAAATAATGAGAAATCACATTTTAGTAATATGTTGCTGAATTTCCTACTTAAATTAAACATTCCTACTTAAATGAATATGAATTATGATGTCAAATTTGTTTGAATTAAAGTAAATTAATGATTTCGTGCTTGAATGATGCGAATTTATAGAGAATTTCATAAAACTTGATAATTTGTCTGTTGTATGATAAATAATTAAGAATCGACATAGAATAATTTAAATTAGAAATAAATGGTACATAAAAAAATATAAAATAATTAGAAAATATAAGTTTAGAAATGTTGGTTTGAATGTTTTTAACTTTCTTTTGATATTTTTGTTGGTCCTGAAAAGGACCGTTTGTTCGTAGTATGCGATGTCCAGTGAAATGTAGTTATTTAACCTCCGAAACCGTACAATGTGCGGCCTTGGCGTTTCAAAGCATAGACGACATCCATGGCTGTGACGGTCTTACGCTTGGCATGCTCAGTGTATGTGACGGCATCACGGATGACGTTTTCCAAGAAAACTTTCAAGACTCCACGAGTTTCTTCGTAGATCAAGCCAGAGATACGCTTGACACCACCACGACGTGCAAGACGACGGATAGCGGGCTTGGTGATACCTTGGATGTTATCACGCAATACTTTACGATGACGTTTGGCGCCTCCTTTACCGAGACCCTTTCCTCCTTTACCACGGCCAGTCATTTTTCTTTAGTTTTGTTAATACGACGTTTACTCGTTGAAATACAAACGAAAACTGATGTCTGATCACCGAATGTGCACTCGTATATATACCAAAACTCAAAAGGAGTGGGGGAAACGTGAAAATGCATAAAATTGCAAATAACTCGGGTAATTTTCATCCAAATCTCAAAAAATGCATACTGTTATTTAGATAAATTTTAAATTTTTCAAATTTCAGAAGAAAATTACAATTTTACTCATTTTCCGGGAAGCTTTTTTGAAAAAAGAGGTCAATTCTCGCACCAAGTATCTCGTAACTCCACCCCTTTCTATGAACGAGCTCATCATACGTATAAATACAGCTGCACGTTCGGTCTCCGCTTCATTCTTATTTTGTGTTTCAACAAGTCGAGACTACAAATCTTTGATTAAAAAAAAATGGCCCGTACCAAGCAAACTGCCCGTAAATCCACTGGAGGAAAAGCTCCCCGTAAACAATTGGCAACCAAGGCTGCCCGCAAAAGCGCACCAGCCACCGGTGGAGTCAAGAAGCCTCATCGTTATCGCCCCGGTACCGTCGCTCTTCGTGAGATCCGTCGTTACCAAAAATCGACTGAGCTCTTGATCCGCAAATTGCCTTTCCAACGTTTAGTCCGTGAGATCGCTCAAGATTTCAAGACTGACTTGCGTTTCCAAAGCTCTGCCGTCTTGGCTCTCCAAGAAGCTAGCGAAGCCTACTTGGTTGGTTTGTTCGAAGACACCAACTTGTGCGCTATCCATGCCAAACGTGTCACCATCATGCCAAAGGACATCCAATTGGCTCGTCGTATCCGTGGAGAACGTGCTTAAATTACATCGATCTTGACAACAAACTTTGCAAACGGTCCTTTTCAGGACCAACAAATCAATCAAGAAAAAGTTAATCAAAATCAACAAACTATTTAAATATTATTATTGTCAATCTCTTATTTGCTTCTTTCAATTTTAATTTTTTGTTAAAAAAAATTCACCTCAAATCATAAACGTATGCGAACTTTGATGCATTTTTTGCCTGAAAAATGAAACGAGTTTAATCAATTTAATTTTTTCTATAATATTTACGTAATTTTTCTACTAAATTGAACTAAAAATATTCATTCATTTAAATTTTTTGTCACGTAAAACCGAAATTGCAACGTACCAATAATCTTATAATTTCGTCCAGATGAAGATTTAATGGAATACGAAAACTAACCGATGTGATATTACGCTAAGAATAGTTGAAACCATTAAATTATGATTTAAATTAATATTCTTGTTGTAATCACCATTCGCCAAATAAATAATAATGTAGTTTAATAGATGTCATTTAACATTCTATTGAGTTCGAGATCGAAAAAAATATTTAAATAAATATTTTGATTATTTTTACAGAAAATTCGAATTAAATATCGACGTATTTAAAAAAATTAAAAAAAATACCTTATAATGAAGCCATACATATTTCTAAGATGTTGAGATGTAGAAAGAGTTAAATAGATAATATTTAATAATAGCAATTGTTACTAACTAAGTAGGTTTGAATAGATTTTTAACTTTCTTTTGATATTTTTGTTGGTCCTGAAAAGGACCGTTTGTGTGAGATCGTGAGACGAGTAATTTATGATGATTTTTCGGTCTTCTTGGGCAACAAGACAGCTTGGATGTTGGGCAAGACACCACCTTGTGCGATTGTGACTCCGGACAACAATTTGTTCAATTCTTCGTCATTACGGATGGCCAATTGCAAGTGACGTGGGATGATACGGGTCTTCTTGTTGTCACGAGCAGCGTTTCCTGCCAACTCCAAAACTTCAGCGGCCAAGTATTCCATGACGGCAGCTAAGTAAACCGGAGCACCGGCACCAACACGCTCAGCATAGTTGCCTTTGCGCAAAAGACGGTGAATACGACCGACTGGGAATTGTAATCCAGCACGGTTTGAGCGAGACTTGGCCTTAGCCTTAACTTTTCCTCCTTTACCACGTCCAGACATTTTTTAAAGTTTTTTGTTTTGTTCGTTTAGATGCAAACAGAGCGAGATGTTACGAATAACTGATGCACGGATACGGAACGTCTCCCTTTTTATACGAAAAATTTCGAGCACATACGAACACGGAGAGGGGAGGAGTTACGAACGAATAATTATTAAAAACTTTGAATATTTCCATTATTTTTCATTAAAAACTACAAATTTTATACCAAAATGAAGCTCGTTGATGGCTTCCTCGAGACTTTTATACAATTTTTTATGATTTAGATATGTTTGAGAGAGATATTTGCGTTTTTCCGTAATTTTTTCGCCGTGCCCGCCATTTCGGTATGTACGCACATCTGCTTACGTCTGCGTCCGAACGAATATGGTATAAAAAGGGGACGCAAACAACAACGAGCATCATTTCGTTTTTGACTTACGAGTAAGAAACATCTAACAATGGCACCAAAAACCAGTGGAAAAGCCGCCAAGAAGGCAGGAAAGGCCCAAAAGAACATCGCGAAGGGCGACAAGAAGCACCGCAAACGCCGCAAGGAATCGTATGCTATCTACATCTACAAGGTCTTGAAACAAGTCCATCCCGATACCGGTGTCTCTTCAAAGGCCATGAGCATCATGAACAGCTTCGTCAACGATATCTTCGAACGTATCGCTGCTGAGGCCAGCCGCTTGGCTCACTACAACAAACGCTCGACAATCACATCTCGGGAGATCCAAACTGCCGTCAGATTGTTGTTGCCCGGAGAATTGGCCAAGCACGCTGTCTCTGAAGGAACCAAGGCTGTCACCAAATACACCAGCTCCAAGTAAATTCGTCTCTGATTTTCGTTCTGAAACAATCGGTCCTTTTCAGGACCAACAAAAAAATCAAAAGAAAGTTAACAAAAAATCAAATTTTCCTTCAAATTTACTAACATCATACATACATACCTTCCATTTTTTATTGCTCTCAATTTTTATTTTTCGATTTCGTTGACTCGACTTTAGAACATTTTTCTGTGTTAAAAATTTGTTGTTCTCACAAAAAAAAAAAAAAGATTCTTTCGTGATTATTAACAGAACTTTTAGATAAATAATATGGTTGTTTTAAATGGAGCAAAAAATATCGAATCTTCATTTTAGAATCCAAAAAGAAAAATTTTATAAAATTGCCTTATCACTTTTTATGACTAAATTGATTGATTTTTTTCGGCAAAGGACTCTCTTAGTTTAAAGTTTTATATTTGAAATTATGATATTTGCTTTTCGTATAACAAATCGCTTAAAAAAAATAATTAGAAAAATTTCAAATTTTGGACATAACTTTTTAATATTACATTCGGAGCGACGTAAAATTTTACTTATAAAAAATTCTAGTTTGAAATTTTTTCGTGATTTATTTTTAATAATCAATATCTGATTAAGGTTTCTTTTTTGACACAACTTCTTGTTTTTTGAAAATATATATCTAATGTTATGTTATGTGCTGTTTATATTCGAATTATGATGAAATTGATTCGAATTTTGAATTTAAGTTAAACCATGGGACGATCTTCCATTTTTGAAAGTTTATTCAGAAAGAAATATCTTGTGCTGTAAAGTATCAAAAATTTTGTTTTTACATATTTTAAATATATTTTTTTAAATATATTTTCGTTGTCTTGTCTTCATGATTGGAAGCTTTCATAGAAAAATGGATTTCAAATGGATTTGAAAAAAAAATCTACATATTCTCACCTATGATCTTCACCTGACCATTCTATCATGGGTGGAAAATGTTCATAAAGTTCTACAAGTAGTGATCATTTTCCTTAATTTTTAGTAAAAATGTCTTAAAAAAAATATTTTTTCAGATTTAATGACATCCAGAGCCAATTTATCACAAAAAATCAAAATTTTTTCCAATTTTCGACTCAATAATAAATTGTAAGACAGAAAGTTGAACATGCATTTCATTTAAAGTGAGTCTTGTATTGAGAAGATAAAGAGCTTTAGGAGTTGGTTTCTTAAAACTTCCAGATATGTTTCTAAAAACAATTGATTAGAGGAATAAAGGTGTGTAATTAGAATAGATTTTTACAAAAAAAATTAGGAAAACATCTCTTAAATTGGGTAAAAATCGAAACTTAAGTGGATCGTAGAGCAAACTACAACTGCGGTAAAGTCGACAAACCCTTCTTGTAAAAACTAAAATTTATTAAGAAAAATTATATTTTTTAGAATTTTCTCTGCAACGTCATGCTTTAGAACATTTCAATGTATTATAAACAGAGGAAGAACCTTTTTAATTTTATGTTATTTTCGTGAAAATAGAAGAATAAGTGAAAATTTTTTGTGAATCAAGAGTAACATGTCGGCGAAATGTTGGTTTTTTGTTTTAATTGAAGTAGATGGTTCATGACGGCTGTATTTTTCCGTTACTTTGTTTTCTTTACCATTAGTCAAATTGAGAATTTTCTTCAATCAAATGTACATTTCATCAAAATTTCCCGATTTTAGAAACGAGTTCACGAAAATTTTACGTGAACAATCATCAAAGTAGAGAAACACTTTCGATGCGACTTACTTCTCGGGCAAAACGGAACGATGTAGATAACTCGCAGACAGAGGGCGCTCGACTGATATTTTTAAAATTTATCGAAAACTTTCGCTTATCAAGCAATCTCATTAAACGAAGATGTCTGACGCTGTTGTCGAACCCACACCCGTTGCTGCCTCACCAGCTGCCAAGAAGACCAAGACCCCCAAAGCCGCTGCTGGCCCCAAAAAGCCAAAGGCCAAGCCGACTCACGCACCAACTGCCACATTGGTTTTGGCTGCCGTCAAGGAATTGAAAGACCGCAAAGGATCTTCCTTGTCTGCCATCAAGAAGTACATCGCCGCCAACAACAAGGTCGATGTCGAGAAATTGGCTCCATTCATCAGAAAATTCTTGAAGAGCGCCGTTCTCAGTGGCAAATTGGTCCAAGTTAAGGGAAAAGGAGCTTCTGGATCATTCAAATTGCCCGCCAAGGAGAAGGTCGAGAAGAAACCCAAAGTTGCCAAGAAGCCCGCAGCGAAGAAAACTGCCGCCAAGAAGCCAGCAACAAAGAAGGTTGCTAAGAAGCCCGTTGCCAAGAAGAGCACTGAAAAGAAAGAAAAGGCAGTCAAAGCTAAAGCTGCCAAGAAAGCCGGCACAGTGAAACCCAAACAAAAGGCCACAAAGCCAAAGGCAGCCAAACCCGCAGCAGCAAAGAAGCCAAAGACACCCAAAAAGGCCGCAGCAAAGAAACCAGCAGCAGCGAAGAAACCTGCCGCCAAGAAAGCTGCACCAAAAAAGAAGTAAATTCTTCAGCGTTCCGTTTCTAACACGAAACAACTTTCAATAATCAGTCCTTTTTAGGACTAACAAAACAATTAAGAAAAAGTTAACGAAAAACAAACAAATATTCCGCACCTAACATTTATTTTTCATCATCATTTATTTTAAAAATATCATATAGGTATGTTTTCCTTTTAGTCCGCTCCAAATACAGCTCAAAAAATTAAGTTTAGGTAATTTAGAATCTTTTCTGGGACAAAGATAAGTTCATAAAATTGGCAAATTATGATCAACATGATCGACTTTCATGATAATTTTGCACATATCAGTTCTTTCATATAAAATCGCAAAAAATCATTGGAAATTTGCGCAAATAAGAAAAGCAATTATTTATGAAAAAGAAAAAAATAATGAGAAATCACATTTTAGTAATATGTTGCTGAATTTCCTACTTAAATTAAACATTCCTACTTAAATGAATATGAATTATGATGTCAAATTTGTTTGAATTAAAGTAAATTAATGATTTCGTGCTTGAATGATGCGAATTTATAGAGAATTTCATAAAACTTGATAATTTGTCTGTTGTATGATAAATAATTAAGAATCGACATAGAATAATTTAAATTAGAAATAAATGGTACATAAAAAATATAAAATAATTAGAGAATATAAGTTTAGAAATGTTGGTTTGAATGTTTTTAACTTTCTTTTGATATTTTTGTTGGTCCTGAAAAGGACCGTTTGTTCGTAGTATGCGATGTCCAGTGAAATGTAGTTATTTAACCTCCGAAACCGTACAATGTGCGGCCTTGGCGTTTCAAAGCATAGACGACATCCATGGCTGTGACGGTCTTACGCTTGGCATGCTCAGTGTATGTGACGGCATCACGGATGACGTTTTCCAAGAAAACTTTCAAGACTCCACGAGTTTCTTCGTAGATCAAGCCAGAGATACGCTTGACACCACCACGACGTGCAAGACGACGGATAGCGGGCTTGGTGATACCTTGGATGTTATCACGCAATACTTTACGATGACGTTTGGCGCCTCCTTTACCGAGACCCTTTCCTCCTTTACCACGGCCAGTCATTTTTCTTTAGTTTTGTTAATACGACGTTTACTCGTTGAAATACAAACGAAAACTGATGTCTGATCACCGAATGTGCACTCGTATATATACCAAAACTCAAAAGGAGTGGGGGAAACGTGAAAATGCATAAAATTGCAAATAACTCGGGTAATTTTCATCCAAATCTCAAAAAATGCATACTGTTATTTAGATAAATTTTAAATTTTTCAAATTTCAGAAGAAAATTACAATTTTACTCATTTTCCGGGAAGCTTTTTTGAAAAAAGAGGTCAATTCTCGCACCAAGTATCTCGTAACTCCACCCCTTTCTATGAACGAGCTCATCATACGTATAAATACAGCTGCACGTTCGGTCTCCGCTTCATTCTTATTTTGTGTTTCAACAAGTCGAGACTACAAATCTTTGATTAAAAAAAAATGGCCCGTACCAAGCAAACTGCCCGTAAATCCACTGGAGGAAAAGCTCCCCGTAAACAATTGGCAACCAAGGCTGCCCGCAAAAGCGCACCAGCCACCGGTGGAGTCAAGAAGCCTCATCGTTATCGCCCCGGTACCGTCGCTCTTCGTGAGATCCGTCGTTACCAAAAATCGACTGAGCTCTTGATCCGCAAATTGCCTTTCCAACGTTTAGTCCGTGAGATCGCTCAAGATTTCAAGACTGACTTGCGTTTCCAAAGCTCTGCCGTCTTGGCTCTCCAAGAAGCTAGCGAAGCCTACTTGGTTGGTTTGTTCGAAGACACCAACTTGTGCGCTATCCATGCCAAACGTGTCACCATCATGCCAAAGGACATCCAATTGGCTCGTCGTATCCGTGGAGAACGTGCTTAAATTACATCGATCTTGACAACAAACTTTGCAAACGGTCCTTTTCAGGACCAACAAATCAATCAAGAAAAAGTTAATCAAAATCAACAAACTATTTAAATATTATTATTGTCAATCTCTTATTTGCTTCTTTCAATTTTAATTTTTTGTTAAAAAAAATTCACCTCAAATCATAAACGTATGCGAACTTTGATGCATTTTTTGCCTGAAAAATGAAACGAGTTTAATCAATTTAATTTTTTCTATAATATTTACGTAATTTTTCTATTAAATTGAACTAAAAATATTCATTCATTTAAATTTTTTGTCACGTAAAACCGAAATTGCAACGTACCAATAATCTTATAATTTCGTCCAGATGAAGATTTAATGGAATACGAAAACTAACCGATGTGATATTACGCTAAGAATAGTTGAAACCATTAAATTATGATTTAAATTAATATTCTTGTTGTAATCACCATTCGCCAAATAAATAATAATGTAGTTTAATAGATGTCATTTAACATTCTATTGAGTTCGAGATCGAAAAAAATATTTAAATAAATATTTTGATTATTTTTACAGAAAATTCGAATTAAATATCGACGTATTTAAAAAAATTAAAAAAAAATACCTTATAATGAAGCCATACATATTTCTAAGATGTTGAGATGTAGAAAGAGTTAAATAGATAATATTTAATAATAGCAATTGTTACTAACTAAGTAGGTTTGAATAGATTTTTAACTTTCTTTTGATATTTTTGTTGGTCCTGAAAAGGACCGTTTGTGTGAGATCGTGAGACGAGTAATTTATGATGATTTTTCGGTCTTCTTGGGCAACAAGACAGCTTGGATGTTGGGCAAGACACCACCTTGTGCGATTGTGACTCCGGACAACAATTTGTTCAATTCTTCGTCATTACGGATGGCCAATTGCAAGTGACGTGGGATGATACGGGTCTTCTTGTTGTCACGAGCAGCGTTTCCTGCCAACTCCAAAACTTCAGCGGCCAAGTATTCCATGACGGCAGCTAAGTAAACCGGAGCACCGGCACCAACACGCTCAGCATAGTTGCCTTTGCGCAAAAGACGGTGAATACGACCGACTGGGAATTGTAATCCAGCACGGTTTGAGCGAGACTTGGCCTTAGCCTTAACTTTTCCTCCTTTACCACGTCCAGACATTTTTTAAAGTTTTTTGTTTTGTTCGTTTAGATGCAAACAGAGCGAGATGTTACGAATAACTGATGCACGGATACGGAACGTCTCCCTTTTTATACGAAAAATTTCGAGCACATACGAACACGGAGAGGGGAGGAGTTACGAACGAATAATTATTAAAAACTTTGAATATTTCCATTATTTTTCATTAAAAACTACAAATTTTATACCAAAATGAAGCTCGTTGATGGCTTCCTCGAGACTTTTATACAATTTTTTATGATTTAGATATGTTTGAGAGAGATATTTGCGTTTTTCCGTAATTTTTTCGCCGTGCCCGCCATTTCGGTATGTACGCACATCTGCTTACGTCTGCGTCCGAACGAATATGGTATAAAAAGGGGACGCAAACAACAACGAGCATCATTTCGTTTTTGACTTACGAGTAAGAAACATCTAACAATGGCACCAAAAACCAGTGGAAAAGCCGCCAAGAAGGCAGGAAAGGCCCAAAAGAACATCGCGAAGGGCGACAAGAAGCACCGCAAACGCCGCAAGGAATCGTATGCTATCTACATCTACAAGGTCTTGAAACAAGTCCATCCCGATACCGGTGTCTCTTCAAAGGCCATGAGCATCATGAACAGCTTCGTCAACGATATCTTCGAACGTATCGCTGCTGAGGCCAGCCGCTTGGCTCACTACAACAAACGCTCGACAATCACATCTCGGGAGATCCAAACTGCCGTCAGATTGTTGTTGCCCGGAGAATTGGCCAAGCACGCTGTCTCTGAAGGAACCAAGGCTGTCACCAAATACACCAGCTCCAAGTAAATTCGTCTCTGATTTTCGTTCTGAAACAATCGGTCCTTTTCAGGACCAACAAAAAAATCAAAAGAAAGTTAACAAAAAATCAAATTTTCCTTCAAATTTACTAACATCATACATACATACCTTCCATTTTTTATTGCTCTCAATTTTTATTTTTCGATTTCGTTGACTCGACTTTAGAACATTTTTCTGTGTTAAAAATTTGTTGTTCTCACAAAAAAAAAAAAAAGATTCTTTCGTGATTATTAACAGAACTTTTAGATAAATAATATGGTTGTTTTAAATGGAGCAAAAAATATCGAATCTTCATTTTAGAATCCAAAAAGAAAAATTTTATAAAATTGCCTTATCACTTTTTATGACTAAATTGATTGATTTTTTTCGGCAAAGGACTCTCTTAGTTTAAAGTTTTATATTTGAAATTATGATATTTGCTTTTCGTATAACAAATCGCTTAAAAAAAATAATTAGAAAAATTTCAAATTTTGGACATAACTTTTTAATATTACATTCGGAGCGACGTAAAATTTTACTTATAAAAAATTCTAGTTTGAAATTTTTTCGTGATTTATTTTTAATAATCAATATCTGATTAAGGTTTCTTTTTTGACACAACTTCTTGTTTTTTGAAAATATATATCTAATGTTATGTTATGTGCTGTTTATATTCGAATTATGATGAAATTGATTCGAATTTTGAATTTAAGTTAAACCATGGGACGATCTTCCATTTTTGAGTTTATTCAGAAAGAAATATCTTGTGCTGTAAAGTATCAAAAATTTTGTTTTTACATATTTTAAATATATTTTTTTAAATATATTTTCGTTGTCTTGTCTTCATGATTGGAAGCTTTCATAGAAAAATGGATTTCAAATGGATTTGAAAAAAAAATCTACATATTCTCACCTATGATCTTCACCTGACCATTCTATCATGGGTGGAAAATGTTCATAAAGTTCTACAAGTAGTGATCATTTTCCTTAATTTTTAGTAAAAATGTCTTAAAAAAAATATTTTTTCAGATTTAATGACATCCAGAGCCAATTTATCACAAAAAATCAAAATTTTTTCCAATTTTCGACTCAATAATAAATTGTAAGACAGAAAGTTGAACATGCATTTCATTTAAAGTGAGTCTTGTATTGAGAAGATAAAGAGCTTTAGGAGTTGGTTTCTTAAAACTTCCAGATATGTTTCTAAAAACAATTGATTAGAGGAATAAAGGTGTGTAATTAGAATAGATTTTTACAAAAAAAATTAGGAAAACATCTCTTAAATTGGGTAAAAATCGAAACTTAAGTGGATCGTAGAGCAAACTACAACTGCGGTAAAGTCGACAAACCCTTCTTGTAAAAACTAAAATTTATTAAGAAAAATTATATTTTTTAGAATTTTCTCTGCAACGTCATGCTTTAGAACATTTCAATGTATTATAAACAGAGGAAGAACCTTTTTAATTTTATGTTATTTTCGTGAAAATAGAAGAATAAGTGAAAATTTTTTGTGAATCAAGAGTAACATGTCGGCGAAATGTTGGTTTTTTGTTTTAATTGAAGTAGATGGTTCATGACGGCTGTATTTTTCCGTTACTTTGTTTTCTTTACCATTAGTCAAATTGAGAATTTTCTTCAATCAAATGTACATTTCATCAAAATTTCCCGATTTTAGAAACGAGTTCACGAAAATTTTACGTGAACAATCATCAAAGTAGAGAAACACTTTCGATGCGACTTACTTCTCGGGCAAAACGGAACGATGTAGATAACTCGCAGACAGAGGGCGCTCGACTGATATTTTTAAAATTTATCGAAAACTTTCGCTTATCAAGCAATCTCATTAAACGAAGATGTCTGACGCTGTTGTCGAACCCACACCCGTTGCTGCCTCACCAGCTGCCAAGAAGACCAAGACCCCCAAAGCCGCTGCTGGCCCCAAAAAGCCAAAGGCCAAGCCGACTCACGCACCAACTGCCACATTGGTTTTGGCTGCCGTCAAGGAATTGAAAGACCGCAAAGGATCTTCCTTGTCTGCCATCAAGAAGTACATCGCCGCCAACAACAAGGTCGATGTCGAGAAATTGGCTCCATTCATCAGAAAATTCTTGAAGAGCGCCGTTCTCAGTGGCAAATTGGTCCAAGTTAAGGGAAAAGGAGCTTCTGGATCATTCAAATTGCCCGCCAAGGAGAAGGTCGAGAAGAAACCCAAAGTTGCCAAGAAGCCCGCAGCGAAGAAAACTGCCGCCAAGAAGCCAGCAACAAAGAAGGTTGCTAAGAAGCCCGTTGCCAAGAAGAGCACTGAAAAGAAAGAAAAGGCAGTCAAAGCTAAAGCTGCCAAGAAAGCCGGCACAGTGAAACCCAAACAAAAGGCCACAAAGCCAAAGGCAGCCAAACCCGCAGCAGCAAAGAAGCCAAAGACACCCAAAAAGGCCGCAGCAAAGAAACCAGCAGCAGCGAAGAAACCTGCCGCCAAGAAAGCTGCACCAAAAAAGAAGTAAATTCTTCAGCGTTCCGTTTCTAACACGAAACAACTTTCAATAATCAGTCCTTTTTAGGACTAACAAAACAATTAAGAAAAAGTTAACGAAAAACAAACAAATATTCCGCACCTAACATTTATTTTTCATCATCATTTATTTTAAAAATATCATATAGGTATGTTTTCCTTTTAGTCCGCTCCAAATACAGCTCAAAAAATTAAGTTTAGGTAATTTAGAATCTTTTCTGGGACAAAGATAAGTTCATAAAATTGGCAAATTATGATCAACATGATCGACTTTCATGATAATTTTGCACATATCAGTTCTTTCATATAAAATCGCAAAAAATCATTGGAAATTTGCGCAAATAAGAAAAGCAATTATTTATGAAAAAGAAAAAAATAATGAGAAATCACATTTTAGTAATATGTTGCTGAATTTCCTACTTAAATTAAACATTCCTACTTAAATGAATATGAATTATGATGTCAAATTTGTTTGAATTAAAGTAAATTAATGATTTCGTGCTTGAATGATGCGAATTTATAGAGAATTTCATAAAACTTGATAATTTGTCTGTTGTATGATAAATAATTAAGAATCGACATAGAATAATTTAAATTAGAAATAAATGGTACATAAAAAAATATAAAATAATTAGAAAATATAAGTTTAGAAATGTTGGTTTGAATGTTTTTAACTTTCTTTTGATATTTTTGTTGGTCCTGAAAAGGACCGTTTGTTCGTAGTATGCGATGTCCAGTGAAATGTAGTTATTTAACCTCCGAAACCGTACAATGTGCGGCCTTGGCGTTTCAAAGCATAGACGACATCCATGGCTGTGACGGTCTTACGCTTGGCATGCTCAGTGTATGTGACGGCATCACGGATGACGTTTTCCAAGAAAACTTTCAAGACTCCACGAGTTTCTTCGTAGATCAAGCCAGAGATACGCTTGACACCACCACGACGTGCAAGACGACGGATAGCGGGCTTGGTGATACCTTGGATGTTATCACGCAATACTTTACGATGACGTTTGGCGCCTCCTTTACCGAGACCCTTTCCTCCTTTACCACGGCCAGTCATTTTTCTTTAGTTTTGTTAATACGACGTTTACTCGTTGAAATACAAACGAAAACTGATGTCTGATCACCGAATGTGCACTCGTATATATACCAAAACTCAAAAGGAGTGGGGGAAACGTGAAAATGCATAAAATTGCAAATAACTCGGGTAATTTTCATCCAAATCTCAAAAAATGCATACTGTTATTTAGATAAATTTTAAATTTTTCAAATTTCAGAAGAAAATTACAATTTTACTCATTTTCCGGGAAGCTTTTTTGAAAAAAGAGGTCAATTCTCGCACCAAGTATCTCGTAACTCCACCCCTTTCTATGAACGAGCTCATCATACGTATAAATACAGCTGCACGTTCGGTCTCCGCTTCATTCTTATTTTGTGTTTCAACAAGTCGAGACTACAAATCTTTGATTAAAAAAAAATGGCCCGTACCAAGCAAACTGCCCGTAAATCCACTGGAGGAAAAGCTCCCCGTAAACAATTGGCAACCAAGGCTGCCCGCAAAAGCGCACCAGCCACCGGTGGAGTCAAGAAGCCTCATCGTTATCGCCCCGGTACCGTCGCTCTTCGTGAGATCCGTCGTTACCAAAAATCGACTGAGCTCTTGATCCGCAAATTGCCTTTCCAACGTTTAGTCCGTGAGATCGCTCAAGATTTCAAGACTGACTTGCGTTTCCAAAGCTCTGCCGTCTTGGCTCTCCAAGAAGCTAGCGAAGCCTACTTGGTTGGTTTGTTCGAAGACACCAACTTGTGCGCTATCCATGCCAAACGTGTCACCATCATGCCAAAGGACATCCAATTGGCTCGTCGTATCCGTGGAGAACGTGCTTAAATTACATCGATCTTGACAACAAACTTTGCAAACGGTCCTTTTCAGGACCAACAAATCAATCAAGAAAAAGTTAATCAAAATCAACAAACTATTTAAATATTATTATTGTCAATCTCTTATTTGCTTCTTTCAATTTTAATTTTTTGTTAAAAAAAATTCACCTCAAATCATAAACGTATGCGAACTTTGATGCATTTTTTGCCTGAAAAATGAAACGAGTTTAATCAATTTAATTTTTTCTATAATATTTACGTAATTTTTCTACTAAATTGAACTAAAAATATTCATTCATTTAAATTTTTTGTCACGTAAAACCGAAATTGCAACGTACCAATAATCTTATAATTTCGTCCAGATGAAGATTTAATGGAATACGAAAACTAACCGATGTGATATTACGCTAAGAATAGTTGAAACCATTAAATTATGATTTAAATTAATATTCTTGTTGTAATCACCATTCGCCAAATAAATAATAATGTAGTTTAATAGATGTCATTTAACATTCTATTGAGTTCGAGATCGAAAAAAATATTTAAATAAATATTTTGATTATTTTCACAGTAAATTCGAATTAAATATCGACGTATTTAAAAAAATTAAAAAAAAATACCTTATAATGAAGCCATACATATTTCTAAGATGTTGAGATGTAGAAAGAGTTAAATAGATAATATTTAATAATAGCAATTGTTACTAACTAAGTAGGTTTGAATAGATTTTTAACTTTCTTTTGATATTTTTGTTGGTCCTGAAAAGGACCGTTTGTGTGAGATCGTGAGACGAGTAATTTATGATGATTTTTCGGTCTTCTTGGGCAACAAGACAGCTTGGATGTTGGGCAAGACACCACCTTGTGCGATTGTGACTCCGGACAACAATTTGTTCAATTCTTCGTCATTACGGATGGCCAATTGCAAGTGACGTGGGATGATACGGGTCTTCTTGTTGTCACGAGCAGCGTTTCCTGCCAACTCCAAAACTTCAGCGGCCAAGTATTCCATGACGGCAGCTAAGTAAACCGGAGCACCGGCACCAACACGCTCAGCATAGTTGCCTTTGCGCAAAAGACGGTGAATACGACCGACTGGGAATTGTAATCCAGCACGGTTTGAGCGAGACTTGGCCTTAGCCTTAACTTTTCCTCCTTTACCACGTCCAGACATTTTTTAAAGTTTTTTGTTTTGTTCGTTTAGATGCAAACAGAGCGAGATGTTACGAATAACTGATGCACGGATACGGAACGTCTCCCTTTTTATACGAAAAATTTCGAGCACATACGAACACGGAGAGGGGAGGAGTTACGAACGAATAATTATTAAAAACTTTGAATATTTCCATTATTTTTCATTAAAAACTACAAATTTTATACCAAAATGAAGCTCGTTGATGGCTTCCTCGAGACTTTTATACAATTTTTTATGATTTAGATATGTTTGAGAGAGATATTTGCGTTTTTCCGTAATTTTTTCGCCGTGCCCGCCATTTCGGTATGTACGCACATCTGCTTACGTCTGCGTCCGAACGAATATGGTATAAAAAGGGGACGCAAACAACAACGAGCATCATTTCGTTTTTGACTTACGAGTAAGAAACATCTAACAATGGCACCAAAAACCAGTGGAAAAGCCGCCAAGAAGGCAGGAAAGGCCCAAAAGAACATCGCGAAGGGCGACAAGAAGCACCGCAAACGCCGCAAGGAATCGTATGCTATCTACATCTACAAGGTCTTGAAACAAGTCCATCCCGATACCGGTGTCTCTTCAAAGGCCATGAGCATCATGAACAGCTTCGTCAACGATATCTTCGAACGTATCGCTGCTGAGGCCAGCCGCTTGGCTCACTACAACAAACGCTCGACAATCACATCTCGGGAGATCCAAACTGCCGTCAGATTGTTGTTGCCCGGAGAATTGGCCAAGCACGCTGTCTCTGAAGGAACCAAGGCTGTCACCAAATACACCAGCTCCAAGTAAATTCGTCTCTGATTTTCGTTCTGAAACAATCGGTCCTTTTCAGGACCAACAAAAAAATCAAAAGAAAGTTAACAAAAAATCAAATTTTCCTTCAAATTTACTAACATCATACATACATACCTTCCATTTTTTATTGCTCTCAATTTTTATTTTTCGATTTCGTTGACTCGACTTTAGAACATTTTTCTGTGTTAAAAATTTGTTGTTCTCACAAAAAAAAAAAAAAATTCTTTCGTGATTATTAACAGAACTTTTAGATAAATAATATGGTTGTTTTAAATGGAGCAAAAAATATCGAATCTTCATTTTAGAATCCAAAAAGAAAAATTTTATAAAATTGCCTTATCACTTTTTATGACTAAATTGATTGATTTTTTTCGGCAAAGGACTCTCTTAGTTTAAAGTTTTATATTTGAAATTATGATATTTGCTTTTCGTATAACAAATCGCTTAAAAAAAATAATTAGAAAAATTTCAAATTTTGGACATAACTTTTTAATATTACATTCGGAGCGACGTAAAATTTTACTTATAAAAAATTCTAGTTTGAAATTTTTTCGTGATTTATTTTTAATAATCAATATCTGATTAAGGTTTCTTTTTTGACACAACTTCTTGTTTTTTGAAAATATATATCTAATGTTATGTTATGTGCTGTTTATATTCGAATTATGATGAAATTGATTCGAATTTTGAATTTAAGTTAAACCATGGGACGATCTTCATCTTTATTCAGAAAGAAATATCTTGTGCTGTAAAGTATCAAAAATTTTGTTTTTACATATTTTAAATATATTTTTTTAAATATATTTTCGTTGTCTTGTCTTCATGATTGGAAGCTTTCATAGAAAAATGGATTTCAAATGGATTTGAAAAAAAAATCTACATATTCTCACCTATGATCTTCACCTGACCATTCTATCATGGGTGGAAAATGTTCATAAAGTTCTACAAGTAGTGATCATTTTCCTTAATTTTTAGTAAAAATGTCTTAAAAAAAATATTTTTTCAGATTTAATGACATCCAGAGCCAATTTATCACAAAAAATCAAAATTTTTTCCAATTTTCGACTCAATAATAAATTGTAAGACAGAAAGTTGAACATGCATTTCATTTAAAGTGAGTCTTGTATTGAGAAGATAAAGAGCTTTAGGAGTTGGTTTCTTAAAACTTCCAGATATGTTTCTAAAAACAATTGATTAGAGGAATAAAGGTGTGTAATTAGAATAGATTTTTACAAAAAAAATTAGGAAAACATCTCTTAAATTGGGTAAAAATCGAAACTTAAGTGGATCGTAGAGCAAACTACAACTGCGGTAAAGTCGACAAACCCTTCTTGTAAAAACTAAAATTTATTAAGAAAAATTATATTTTTTAGAATTTTCTCTGCAACGTCATGCTTTAGAACATTTCAATGTATTATAAACAGAGGAAGAACCTTTTTAATTTTATGTTATTTTCGTGAAAATAGAAGAATAAGTGAAAATTTTTTGTGAATCAAGAGTAACATGTCGGCGAAATGTTGGTTTTTTGTTTTAATTGAAGTAGATGGTTCATGACGGCTGTATTTTTCCGTTACTTTGTTTTCTTTACCATTAGTCAAATTGAGAATTTTCTTCAATCAAATGTACATTTCATCAAAATTTCCCGATTTTAGAAACGAGTTCACGAAAATTTTACGTGAACAATCATCAAAGTAGAGAAACACTTTCGATGCGACTTACTTCTCGGGCAAAACGGAACGATGTAGATAACTCGCAGACAGAGGGCGCTCGACTGATATTTTTAAAATTTATCGAAAACTTTCGCTTATCAAGCAATCTCATTAAACGAAGATGTCTGACGCTGTTGTCGAACCCACACCCGTTGCTGCCTCACCAGCTGCCAAGAAGACCAAGACCCCCAAAGCCGCTGCTGGCCCCAAAAAGCCAAAGGCCAAGCCGACTCACGCACCAACTGCCACATTGGTTTTGGCTGCCGTCAAGGAATTGAAAGACCGCAAAGGATCTTCCTTGTCTGCCATCAAGAAGTACATCGCCGCCAACAACAAGGTCGATGTCGAGAAATTGGCTCCATTCATCAGAAAATTCTTGAAGAGCGCCGTTCTCAGTGGCAAATTGGTCCAAGTTAAGGGAAAAGGAGCTTCTGGATCATTCAAATTGCCCGCCAAGGAGAAGGTCGAGAAGAAACCCAAAGTTGCCAAGAAGCCCGCAGCGAAGAAAACTGCCGCCAAGAAGCCAGCAACAAAGAAGGTTGCTAAGAAGCCCGTTGCCAAGAAGAGCACTGAAAAGAAAGAAAAGGCAGTCAAAGCTAAAGCTGCCAAGAAAGCCGGCACAGTGAAACCCAAACAAAAGGCCACAAAGCCAAAGGCAGCCAAACCCGCAGCAGCAAAGAAGCCAAAGACACCCAAAAAGGCCGCAGCAAAGAAACCAGCAGCAGCGAAGAAACCTGCCGCCAAGAAAGCTGCACCAAAAAAGAAGTAAATTCTTCAGCGTTCCGTTTCTAACACGAAACAACTTTCAATAATCAGTCCTTTTTAGGACTAACAAAACAATTAAGAAAAAGTTAACGAAAAACAAACAAATATTCCGCACCTAACATTTATTTTTCATCATCATTTATTTTAAAAATATCATATAGGTATGTTTTCCTTTTAGTCCGCTCCAAATACAGCTCAAAAAATTAAGTTTAGGTAATTTAGAATCTTTTCTGGGACAAAGATAAGTTCATAAAATTGGCAAATTATGATCAACATGATCGACTTTCATGATAATTTTGCACATATCAGTTCTTTCATATAAAATCGCAAAAAATCATTGGAAATTTGCGCAAATAAGAAAAGCAATTATTTATGAAAAAGAAAAAAATAATGAGAAATCACATTTTAGTAATATGTTGCTGAATTTCCTACTTAAATTAAACATTCCTACTTAAATGAATATGAATTATGATGTCAAATTTGTTTGAATTAAAGTAAATTAATGATTTCGTGCTTGAATGATGCGAATTTATAGAGAATTTCATAAAACTTGATAATTTGTCTGTTGTATGATAAATAATTAAGAATCGACATAGAATAATTTAAATTAGAAATAAATGGTACATAAAAAAATATAAAATAATTAGAGAATATAAGTTAAGAAATGTTGGTTTGAATGTTTTTAACTTTCTTTTGATATTTTTGTTGGTCCTGAAAAGGACCGTTTGTTCGTAGTATGCGATGTCCAGTGAAATGTAGTTATTTAACCTCCGAAACCGTACAATGTGCGGCCTTGGCGTTTCAAAGCATAGACGACATCCATGGCTGTGACGGTCTTACGCTTGGCATGCTCAGTGTATGTGACGGCATCACGGATGACGTTTTCCAAGAAAACTTTCAAGACTCCACGAGTTTCTTCGTAGATCAAGCCAGAGATACGCTTGACACCACCACGACGTGCAAGACGACGGATAGCGGGCTTGGTGATACCTTGGATGTTATCACGCAATACTTTACGATGACGTTTGGCGCCTCCTTTACCGAGACCCTTTCCTCCTTTACCACGGCCAGTCATTTTTCTTTAGTTTTGTTAATACGACGTTTACTCGTTGAAATACAAACGAAAACTGATGTCTGATCACCGAATGTGCACTCGTATATATACCAAAACTCAAAAGGAGTGGGGGAAACGTGAAAATGCATAAAATTGCAAATAACTCGGGTAATTTTCATCCAAATCTCAAAAAATGCATACTGTTATTTAGATAAATTTTAAATTTTTCAAATTTCAGAAGAAAATTACAATTTTACTCATTTTCCGGGAAGCTTTTTTGAAAAAAGAGGTCAATTCTCGCACCAAGTATCTCGTAACTCCACCCCTTTCTATGAACGAGCTCATCATACGTATAAATACAGCTGCACGTTCGGTCTCCGCTTCATTCTTATTTTGTGTTTCAACAAGTCGAGACTACAAATCTTTGATTAAAAAAAAATGGCCCGTACCAAGCAAACTGCCCGTAAATCCACTGGAGGAAAAGCTCCCCGTAAACAATTGGCAACCAAGGCTGCCCGCAAAAGCGCACCAGCCACCGGTGGAGTCAAGAAGCCTCATCGTTATCGCCCCGGTACCGTCGCTCTTCGTGAGATCCGTCGTTACCAAAAATCGACTGAGCTCTTGATCCGCAAATTGCCTTTCCAACGTTTAGTCCGTGAGATCGCTCAAGATTTCAAGACTGACTTGCGTTTCCAAAGCTCTGCCGTCTTGGCTCTCCAAGAAGCTAGCGAAGCCTACTTGGTTGGTTTGTTCGAAGACACCAACTTGTGCGCTATCCATGCCAAACGTGTCACCATCATGCCAAAGGACATCCAATTGGCTCGTCGTATCCGTGGAGAACGTGCTTAAATTACATCGATCTTGACAACAAACTTTGCAAACGGTCCTTTTCAGGACCAACAAATCAATCAAGAAAAAGTTAATCAAAATCAACAAACTATTTAAATATTATTATTGTCAATCTCTTATTTGCTTCTTTCAATTTTAATTTTTTGTTAAAAAAAATTCACCTCAAATCATAAACGTATGCGAACTTTGATGCATTTTTTGCCTGAAAAATGAAACGAGTTTAATCAATTTAATTTTTTCTATAATATTTACGTAATTTTTCTACTAAATTGAACTAAAAATATTCATTCATTTAAATTTTTTGTCACGTAAAACCGAAATTGCAACGTACCAATAATCTTATAATTTCGTCCAGATGAAGATTTAATGGAATACGAAAACTAACCGATGTGATATTACGCTAAGAATGGTTGAGAAAATTAAATTTATGATTTTAATGAATATTCTTGTTGTAATCACCATTCGCCAAATAAATAATAATGTAGTTTAATAGATGCCATTTAACATTCTATTGAGTTCGAGATCGAAAAAAATATTTAAATAAATATTTTGATTATTTTTACAGAAAATTCGAATTAAATATCGACGTATTTAAAAAAATAAAAAAAAAAAATACCTTATAATGAAGCCATACATATTTCTAAGATGTTGAGATGTAGAAAGAGTTAAATAGATAATATTTAATAATAGCAATTGTTACTAACTAAGTAGGTTTGAATAGATTTTTAACTTTCTTTTGATATTTTTGTTGGTCCTGAAAAGGACCGTTTGTGTGAGATCGTGAGACGAGTAATTTATGATGATTTTTCGGTCTTCTTGGGCAACAAGACAGCTTGGATGTTGGGCAAGACACCACCTTGTGCGATTGTGACTCCGGACAACAATTTGTTCAATTCTTCGTCATTACGGATGGCCAATTGCAAGTGACGTGGGATGATACGGGTCTTCTTGTTGTCACGAGCAGCGTTTCCTGCCAACTCCAAAACTTCAGCGGCCAAGTATTCCATGACGGCAGCTAAGTAAACCGGAGCACCGGCACCAACACGCTCAGCATAGTTGCCTTTGCGCAAAAGACGGTGAATACGACCGACTGGGAATTGTAATCCAGCACGGTTTGAGCGAGACTTGGCCTTAGCCTTAACTTTTCCTCCTTTACCACGTCCAGACATTTTTTAAAGTTTTTTGTTTTGTTCGTTTAGATGCAAACAGAGCGAGATGTTACGAATAACTGATGCACGGATACGGAACGTCTCCCTTTTTATACGAAAAATTTCGAGCACATACGAACACGGAGAGGGGAGGAGTTACGAACGAATAATTATTAAAAACTTTGAATATTTCCATTATTTTTCATTAAAAACTACAAATTTTATACCAAAATGAAGCTCGTTGATGGCTTCCTCGAGACTTTTATACAATTTTTAATGATTTAGATATGTTTGAGAGAGATATTTGCGTTTTTCCGTAATTTTTTCGCCGTGCCCGCCATTTCGGTATGTACGCACATCTGCTTACGTCTGCGTCCGAACGAATATGGTATAAAAAGGGGACGCAAACAACAACGAGCATCATTTCGTTTTTGACTTACGAGTAAGAAACATCTAACAATGGCACCAAAAACCAGTGGAAAAGCCGCCAAGAAGGCAGGAAAGGCCCAAAAGAACATCGCGAAGGGCGACAAGAAGCACCGCAAACGCCGCAAGGAATCGTATGCTATCTACATCTACAAGGTCTTGAAACAAGTCCATCCCGATACCGGTGTCTCTTCAAAGGCCATGAGCATCATGAACAGCTTCGTCAACGATATCTTCGAACGTATCGCTGCTGAGGCCAGCCGCTTGGCTCACTACAACAAACGCTCGACAATCACATCTCGGGAGATCCAAACTGCCGTCAGATTGTTGTTGCCCGGAGAATTGGCCAAGCACGCTGTCTCTGAAGGAACCAAGGCTGTCACCAAATACACCAGCTCCAAGTAAATTCGTCTCTGATTTTCGTTCTGAAACAATCGGTCCTTTTCAGGACCAACAAAAAAATCAAAAGAAAGTTAACAAAAAATCAAAATTTTGCTCATCATCAATGAAAATAAATAATTTTTCTTCTTAAATTGCTCAAATTATTTTTTGTTTTTCAAACAAATTTTTCTAAAAATTATCACGTCACTCAAGAAAAGACCAATTTCGGGTTTCATACTGCGAAAATCGACAAAAAATCAAAAGAAAGTTTAAGTAAATAACAAAATATGCCGTAACGAGCGAACATTTAAGTAAATAAATAAAGCCGCTCTACTTTACCGATGTCGTTCGTATATAAACAAAGTCGTCTCACTTTTGACTCATTTTAGTGTTGACCTCCATTTTGTAAGCATCGTGTCGTCAATTTGTCGCAAAATCATGGCTTTAAATCGTTTTCAAAAGAAATCTTTGCGTTTTGGAGTCCAATTGTACGAGAACTTCATCCAAGACAATGGTAACAACTCGGAGAACATTGTTTTTTCGCCGTTTTTGGTTCATACAGCTCTGTCTTTAATTCTAATTGGAGCTGAAGGTGAAACTCAGGCAGAAATCGGGGTCGTTTTGAAATACGGAAAGAATTGCGCGAAAATGATACTTCTTAAACTGTTTCCCGAAATCTTGCTGAAAATCAAAATGGAGTGCGGCTTGATCATCAACAATCAAATTTTTGTTGAACGCGGACACAATTTACGCCCCGGTTTTGTTTTTGTCGCTGAAACCTTGTTCGATACTCCCGTGACTGAAGTGGATTTCAACAATAAAGACGCAGCAGTACTAGAAATCAACAAGTATGTTGAAAGTAATACAAATGGCACCATCAAAAACGTTATTTCGCCAGAAGACATCACACAATTTACACGAGCCTTCCTTG
>NW_026973398.1:0-54868 GCF_036172545.1 Culicoides brevitarsis | reverse complement strand
CGAAATAAAAAAAATAGAATTAAATTAAATTTTATAATATGTAAAAAATAATAATATATTTACCGTCCTTATGTAATTTATTTTTCGCGTTGTATATATTAAAAAAGCACTTCTCTGTTCAATACATATACTTTTCAATTGCTAAAATCCGCTTTGACTTGATCCGCAATCTAAAACGAAATAAAAAAAATAGAATTAAATTAAATTTTATAATATGTAAAAAATAATAATATATTTACCGTCCTTATGTAATTTATTTTTCGCGTTGTATATATTAAAAAAGCACTTCTCTGTTCAATACATATACTTTTCAATTGCTAAAATCCGCTTTGACTTGATCCGCAATCTAAAACGAAATAAAAAAAATAGAATTAAATTAAATTTTATAATATGTAAAAAATAATAATATATTTACCGTCCTTATGTAATTTATTTTTCGCGTTGTATATTTTAAAAAAGCACTTCCCTGTTCAATATATATACTTTTCAATTGCTAAAATCCGCTTTGACTTGATCCGCAATCTAAATAGAATTAAATTAAATTTTATAATATGTAAAAAATAATAATATATTTACCGTCCTTATGTAATTTATTTTTCGCGTTGTATATATTAAAAAGCACTTCTCTGTTCAATACATATACTTTTCAATTGCTAAAATCCGCTTTGACTTGATCGGCAATCTAAAACGAAATAAAAAAAATTGAATTAAATTAAATTTTATAATATGTAAAAAATAATAATATATTTACCGTCCTTATGTAATTTATTTTTCGCGTTGTATATATTAAAAAAGCACTTCTCTGTTCAATACATATACTTTTCAATTGCTAAAATCCGCTTTGACTTGATCCGCAATCTAAAACGAAATAAAAAAAAATAGAATTAAATTAAATTTTATAATATGTAAAAAATAATAATATATTTACCGTCCTTATGTAATTTATTTTTCGCGTTGTATATATTAAAAAAGCACTTCTCTGTTCAATACAAATACTTTTCAATTGCTAAAATCCGCTTTGACTTGATCCGCAATCTAAAACGAAATAAAAAAAATAGAATTAAATTAAATTTTATAATATGTAAAAAATAATAATATATTAACCGTCCTTATGTAATTTATGTTTCGCGTTGTATATATTAAAAAAGCACTTCTTTGTTCAATACATATACTTTTCAATTGCTAAAATCCGCTTTGACTTGATCCGCAATCTAAAACGAAATAAAAAAAAATAGAATTAAATTAAATTTTATAATATGTAAAAAATAATAATATATTTACCGTCCTTATGTAATTTATTTTTCGCGTTGTATATATTAAAAAAGCACTTCTCTGTTCAATACATATACTTTTCAATTGCTAAAATCCGCTTTGACTTGATCCGCAATCTAAAACGAAATAAAAAAAAATAGAATTAAATTAAATTTTATAATATGTAAAAAATAATAATATATTTACCGTCCTTATGTAATTTATTTTTCGCGTTGTATATATTAAAAAAGCACTTCTCTGTTCAATACATATACTTTTCAATTGCTAAAATCCGCTTTGACTTGATCCGCAATCTAAAACGAAATAAAAAAAATAGAATTAAATTAAATTTTATAATATGTAAAAAATAATAATATATTTACCGTCCTTATGTAATTTATTTTTCGCGTTGTATATATTAAAAAAGCACTTCCCTGTTCAATACATATACTTTTCAATTGCTAAAATCCGCTTTGACTTGATCCGCAATCTAAAACGAAATAAAACAAATAGAATTAAATTAAATTTTATAATATGTAAAAAATAATAATATATTTACCGTCCTTATGTAATTTATTTTTCGCGTTGTATATATTAAAAAAGCACTTCTCTGTTCAATACATATACTTTTCAATTGCTTAAATCCGCTTTGACTTGATCCGCAATCTAAAACGAAATAAAAAAAATAGAATTAAATTAAATTTTATAATATGTAAAAAATAATAATATATTTACCGTCCTTATGTAATTTATTTTTCGCGTTGTATATTTTAAAAAAGCACTTCTCTGTTCAATACATATACTTTTCAATTGCTAAAATCCGCTTTGACTTGATCCGCAATCTAAAACGAAAAAAAAAAATAGAATTAAATTAAATTTTATAATATGTAAAAAATAATAATATATTTACCGTCCTTATGTAATTTATTTTTCGCGTTGTATATATTAAAAAAGCACTTCTCTGTTCAATACATATACTTTTCAATTGCTAAAATCCGCTTTGACTTGATCCGCAATCTAAAACGAAATAAAAAAAATAGAATTAAATTAAATTTTATAATATGTAAAAAATAATAATATATTTACCGTCCTTATGTAATTTATTTTTCGCGTTGTATATATTAAAAAAGCACTTCTCTGTTCAATACATATACTTTTCAATTGCTAAAATCCGCTTTGACTTGATCCGCAATCTAAAACGAAATAAAAAAAAATAGAATTAAATTAAATTTTATAATATGTAAAAAATAATAATATATTTACCCTCCTTATGTAATTTATTTTTCGCGTTGTATATATTAAAAAAGCACTTCTCTGTTCAATACATATACTTTTCGATTGCTAAAATCCGCTTTGACTTGATCCGCAATCTAAAACGAAATAAAAAAAATAGAATTAAATTAAATTTTATAATATGTAAAAAATAATAATATATTTACCGTCCTTAAGTAATTTATTTTTCGCGTTGTATATATTAAAAAAGCACTTCTCTGTTCAATACATATACTTTTCAATTGCTAAAATCCGCTTTGACTTGATCCGCAATCTAAAACGAAATAAAAAAAATAGAATTAAATTAAATTTTATAACATGTAAAAAATAATAATATATTTACCGTCCTTATGTAATTTATTTTTCGCGTTGTATATATTAAAAAAGCACTTCTCTGTTCAATACATATACTTTTCAATTGCTAAAATCCGCTTTGACTTGATCCGCAATCTAAAACGAAATAAAAAAAATAGAATTAAATTAAATTTTATAATATGTAAAAAATAATAATATATTTACCGTCCTTATGTAATTTATTTTTCGCGTTGTATATATTAAAAAAGCACTTCTCTGTTCAATACATATACTTTTCAATTGCTAAAATCCGCTTTGACTTGATCCGCAATCTAAAACGAAATAAAAAAAATAGAATTAAATTAAATTTTATAATATGTAAAAAATAATAATATATTTACCGTCCTTATGTAATTTATTTTTCGCGTTGTATATATTAAAAAAGCACTTCTCTGTTCAATACATATACTTTTCAATTGCTAAAATCCGCTTTGACTTGATCCGCAATCTAAAACGAAATAAAAAAAATAGAATTAAATTAAATTTTATAATATGTAAAAAATAATAATATATTTACCGTCCTTATGTAATTTATTTTTCGCGTTGTATATATTAAAAAAGCACTTCTCTGTTCAATACATATACTTTTCAATTGCTAAAATCCGCTTTGACTTGATCCGCAATCTAAAACGAAATAAAAAAAATAGAATTAAATTAAATTTTATAATATGTAAAAAATAATAATATATTTACCGTCCTTATGTAATTTATTTTTCGCGTTGTATATATTAAAAAAGCACTTCTCTGTTCAATACATATACTTTTCAATTGCTAAATCCGCTTTGACTTGATCTGCAATCTAAAACGAAATAAAAAAAATAGAATTAAATTAAATTTTATAATATGTAAAAAATAATAATATATTTACCGTCCTTATGTAATTTATTTTTCGCGTTGTATATATTAAAAAAGCACTTCTCTGTTCAATACATATACTTTTCAATTGCTTAAATCCGCTTTGACTTGATCCGCAATCTAAAACGAAATAAAAAAAATAGAATTAAATTAAATTTTATAATATGTAAAAAATAATAATATATTTACCGTCCTTATGTAATTTATTTTTCGCGTTGTATATATTAAAAAAGCACTTCTCTGTTCAATACATATACTTTTCAATTGCTAAAATCCGCTTTGACTTGATCCGCAATCTAAAACGAAATAAAAAAAATAGAATTAAATTAAATTTTATAATATGTAAAAAATAATAATATATTTACCGTCCTTATGTAATTTATTTTTCGCGTTGTATATATTAAAAAAGCACTTCTCTGTTCAATACATATACTTTTCAATTGCTAAAATCCGCTTTGACTTGATCCGCAATCTAAAACGAAATAAAAAAAATAGAATTAAATTAAATTTTATAATATGTAAAAAATAATAATATATTTACCGTCCTTATGTAATTTATTTTTCGCGTTGTATATATTAAAAAAGCACTTCTCTGTTCAATACATATACTTTTCAATTGCTAAAATCCGCTTTGACTTGATCCGCAATCTAAAACGAAATAAAAAAAAAATAGAATTAAATTAAATTTTATAATATGTAAAAAATAATAATATATTTACCGTCCTTATGTAATTTATTTTTCGCGTTGTATATATTAAAAAAGCACTTCTCTGTTCAATACATATACTTTTCAATTGCTAAAATCCGCTTTGACTTGATCCGCAATCTAAAACGAAATAAAAAAAATAGAATTAAATTAAATTTTATAATATGTAAAAAATAATAATATATTTACCGTCCTTATGTAATTTATTTTTCGCGTTGTATATATTAAAAAAGCACTTCTCTGTTCAATACATATACTTTTCAATTGCTAAAATCCGCTTTGACTTGATCCGCAATCTAAAACGAAATAAAAAAAAATAGAATTAAATTAAATTTTATAATATGTAAAAAATAATAATATATTTACCGTCCTTATGTAATTTATTTTTCGCGTTGTATATATTAAAAAAGCACTTCTCTGTTCAATACATATACTTTTCAATTGCTAAAATCCGCTTTGACTTGATCCGCAATCTAAAACGAAATAAAAAAAATAGAATTAAATTAAATTTTATAATATGTAAAAAATAATAATATATTTACCGTCCTTATGTAATTTATTTTTCGCGTTGTATATATTAAAAAAGCACTTCTCTGTTCAATACATATACTTTTCAATTGCTAAAATCCGCTTTGACTTGATCCGCAATCTAAAACGAAATAAAAAAAATAGAATTAAATTAAATTTTATAATATGTAAAAAATAATAATATATTTACCGTCCTTATGTAATTTATTTTTCGCGTTGTATATATTAAAAAAGCACTTCTCTGTTCAATACATATACTTTTCAATTGCTAAAATCCGCTTTGACTTGATCCGCAATCTAAAACGAAATAAAAAAAATAGAATTAAATTAAATTTTATAATATGTAAAAAATAATAATATATTTACCGTCCTTATGTAATTTATTTTTCGCGTTGTATATATTAAAAAAGCACTTCTCTGTTCAATACATATACTTTTCAATTGCTAAAATCCGCTTTGACTTGATCCGCAATCTAAAACGAAATAAAAAAAATAGAATTAAATTAAATTTTATAATATGTAAAAAATAATAATATATTTACCGTCCTTATGTAATTTATTTTTCGCGTTGTATATATTAAAAAAGCACTTCTCTGTTCAATACATATACTTTTCAATTGCTAAAATCCGCTTTGACTTGATCCGCAATCTAAAACGAAATAAAAAAAATAGAATTAAATTAAATTTTATAATATGTAAAAAATAATAATATATTTACCGTCCTTATGTAATTTATTTTTCGCGTTGTATATATTAAAAAAGCACTTCTCTGTTCAATACATATACTTTTCAATTGCTAAAATCCGCTTTGACTTGATCCGCAATCTAAAACGAAATAAAAAAAATAGAATTAAATTAAATTTTATAATATGTAAAAAATAATAATATATTTACCGTCCTTATGTAATTTATTTTTCGCGTTGTATATATTAAAAAAGCACTTCTCTGTTCAATACATATACTTTTCAATTGCTAAAATCCGCTTTGACTTGATCCGCAATCTAAAACGAAATAAAAAAAATAGAATTAAATTAAATTTTATAATATGTAAAAAATAATAATATATTTACCGTCCTTATGTAATTTATTTTTCGCGTTGTATATATTAAAAAAGCACTTCTCTGTTCAATACATATACTTTTCAATTGCTAAAATCCGCTTTGACTTGATCCGCAATCTAAAACGAAATAAAAAAAATAGAATTAAATTAAATTTTATAATATGTAAAAAATAATAATATATTACCGTCCTTATGTAATTTATTTTTCGCGTTGTATATATTAAAAAAGCACTTCTCTGTTCAATACATATACTTTTCAATTGCTAAAATCCGCTTTGACTTGATCCGCAATCTAAAACGAAATAAAAAAAATAGAATTAAATTAAATTTTATAATATGTAAAAAATAATAATATATTTACCGTCCTTATGTAATTTATTTTTCGCGTTGTATATATTAAAAAAGCACTTCTCTGTTCAATACATATACTTTTCAATTGCTAAAATCCGCTTTGACTTGATCCGCAATCTAAAACGAAATAAAAAAAATAGAATTAAATTAAATTTTATAATATGTAAAAAATAATAATATATTTACCGTCCTTATGTAATTTATTTTTCGCGTTGTATATATTAAAAAAGCACTTCTCTGTTCAATACATATACTTTTCAATTGCTAAAATCCGCTTTGACTTGATCCGCAATCTAAAACGAAATAAAAAAAATAGAATTAAATTAAATTTTATAATATGTAAAAAATAATAATATATTTACCGTCCTTATGTAATTTATTTTTCGCGTTGTATATATTAAAAAAGCACTTCTCTGTTCAATACATATACTTTTCAATTGCTAAAATCCGCTTTGACTTGATCCGCAATCTAAAACGAAATAAAAAAAATAGAATTAAATTAAATTTTATAATATGTAAAAAATAATAATATATTTACCGTCCTTATGTAATTTATTTTTCGCGTTGTATATATTAAAAAAGCACTTCTCTGTTCAATACATATACTTTTCAATTGCTAAAATCCGCTTTGACTTGATCCGCAATCTAAAACGAAATAAAAAAAATAGAATTAAATTAAATTTTATAATATGTAAAAAATAATAATATATTTACCGTCCTTATGTAATTTATTTTTCGCGTTGTATATATTAAAAAAGCACTTCTCTGTTCAATACATATACTTTTCAATTGCTAAAATCCGCTTTGACTTGATCCGCAATCTAAAACGAAATAAAAAAAATAGAATTAAATTAAATTTTATAATATGTAAAAAATAATAATATATTTACCGTCCTTATGTAATTTATTTTTCGCGTTGTATATATTAAAAAAGCACTTCTCTGTTCAATACATATACTTTTCAATTGCTAAAATCCGCTTTGACTTGATCCGCAATCTAAAACGAAATAAAAAAAATAGAATTAAATTAAATTTTATAATATGTAAAAAATAATAATATATTTACCGTCCTTATGTAATTTATTTTTCGCGTTGTATATATTAAAAAAGCACTTCTCTGTTCAATACATATACTTTTCAATTGCTAAAATCCGCTTTGACTTGATCCGCAATCTAAAACGAAATAAAAAAAATAGAATTAAATTAAATTTTATAATATGTAAAAAATAATAATATATTTACCGTCCTTATGTAATTTATTTTTCGCGTTGTATATATTAAAAAAGCACTTCTCTGTTCAATACATATACTTTTCAATTGCTAAAATCCGCTTTGACTTGATCCGCAATCTAAAACGAAATAAAAAAAAATAGAATTAAATTAAATTTTATAATATGTAAAAAATAATAATATATTTACCGTCCTTATGTAATTTATTTTTCGCGTTGTATATATTAAAAAAGCACTTCTCTGTTCAATACATATACTTTTCAATTGCTAAAATCCGCTTTGACTTGATCCGCAATCTAAAACGAAATAAAAAAAATAGAATTAAATTAAATTTTATAATATGTAAAAAATAATAATATATTTACCGTCCTTATGTAATTTATTTTTCGCGTTGTATATATTAAAAAAGCACTTTTCTGTTCAATACATATACTTTTCAATTGCTAAAATCCGCTTTGACTTGATCCGCAATCTAAAACGAAATAAAAAAAAATAGAATTAAATTAAATTTTATAATATGTAAAAAATAATAATATATTTACCGTCCTTATGTAATTTATTTTTCGCGTTGTATATATTAAAAAAGCACTTCTCTGTTCAATACATATACTTTTCAATTGCTAAAATCCGCTTTGACTTGATCCGCAATCTAAAACGAAATAAAAAAAATAGAATTAAATTAAATTTTATAATATGTAAAAAATAATAATATATTTACCGTCCTTATGTAATTTATTTTTCGCGTTGTATATATTAAAAAAGCACTTCTCTGTTCAATACATATACTTTTCAATTGCTAAAATCCGCTTTGACTTGATCCGCAATCTAAAACGAAATAAAAAAAAATAGAATTAAATTAAATTTTATAATATGTAAAAAATAATAATATATTTACCGTCCTTATGTAATTTATTTTTCGCGTTGTATATATTAAAAAAGCACTTCTCTGTTCAATACATATACTTTTCAATTGCTAAAATCCGCTTTGACTTGATCCGCAATCTAAAACGAAATAAAAAAATAGAATTAAATTAAATTTTATAATATGTAAAAAATAATAATATATTTACCGTCCTTATGTAATTTATTTTTCGCGTTGTATATATTAAAAAAGCACTTCTCTGTTCAATACATATACTTTTCAATTGCTAAAATCCGCTTTGACTTGATCCGCAATCTAAAACGAAATAAAAAAAATAGAATTAAATTAAATTTTATAATATGTAAAAAATAATAATATATTTACCGTCCTTATGTAATTTATTTTTCGCGTTGTATATATTAAAAAAGCACTTCTCTGTTCAATACATATACTTTTCAATTGCTAAAATCCGCTTTGACTTGATCCGCAATCTAAAACGAAATAAAAAAAATAGAATTAAATTAAATTTTATAATATGTAAAAAATAATAATATATTTACCGTCCTTATGTAATTTATTTTTCGCGTTGTATATATTAAAAAAGCACTTCTCTGTTCAATACATATACTTTTCAATTGCTAAAATCCGCTTTGACTTGATCCGCAATCTAAAACGAAATAAAAAAAATAGAATTAAATTAAATTTTATAATATGTAAAAAATAATAATATATTTACCGTCCTTATGTAATTTATTTTTCGCGTTGTATATATTAAAAAAGCACTTCTCTGTTCAATACATATACTTTTCAATTGCTTAAATCCGCTTTGACTTGATCCGCAATCTAAAACGAAATAAAAAAAATAAAATTCAATTAAATTTTATAATATGTAAAAAATAATAATATATTTACCGTCCTTATGTAATTTATTTTTCGCGTTGTATATATTAAAAAAGCACTTTTCTGTTCAATACATATACTTTTCAATTGCTAAAATCCGCTTTGACTTGATCCGCAATCTAAAACGAAATAAAAAAAAATAGAATTAAATTAAATTTTATAATATGTAAAAAATAATAATATATTTACCGTCCTTATTTTTCGCGTTGTATATATTAAAAAAGCACTTCTCTGTTCAATACATATACTTTTCAAATGCTTAAATCCGCTTTGACTTGATCCGCAATCTAAAACGAAATAAAAAAAATTGAATTAAATTAAATTTTATAATATGTAAAAAATAATAATATATTTACCGTCCTTATGTAATTTATTTTTCGCGTTGTATATATTAAAAAAGCACTTCTCTGTTCAATACATATACTTTTCAATTGCTTAAATCCGCTTTGACTTGATCCGCAATCTAAAACGAAATAAAAAAAAAGAATTAAATTAAATTTTATAATATGTAAAAAATAATAATATATTTACCGTCCTTATGTAATTTATTTTTCGCGTTGTATATATTAAAAAAGCACTTCTCTGTTCAATACATATACTTTTCAATTGCTAAAATCCGCTTTGACTTGGATCTGCAATCTAAAAGGAAATAAAAAAAAATAGAATTAAATTAAATTTTATAATATGTAAAAAATAATAATATATTTACCGTCCTTATGTAATTTATTTTTCGCGTTGTATATATTAAAAAAGCACTTCTCTGTTCAATACATATACTTTTCAATTGCTAAAATCCGCTTTGACTTGATCCGCAATCTAAAACTAAAAAAAAAAAAAATAGAATTAAATTAAATTTTATAATATGTAAAAAAATATATATATTTACCGTCCTTATGTAATTTATTTTTCGCGTTGTATATATTAAAAAAGCACTTCTCTGTTCAATACATATACTTTTCAATTGCTAAAATCCGCTTTGACTTGATCTGCAATCTAAAACGAAATAAAAAATAGAATTAAATTAAATTTTATAATATGTAAAAAATAATAATATATTTACCGTCCTTATGTAATTTTTTTTCGCGTTGTATATATTAAAAGAGCACTTCTCTGTTCAATACATATACTTTTCAATTGCTAAAATCCACTTTGACTTGATCCGCAATCTAAAACGAAATAAAAAAAATAGAATTAAATTAAATTTTATAATATGTAAAAACTAATAATATATTTACCGTCCTTATGTAATTTATTTTTCGCGTTGTATATATTAAAAAAGCACTTCTCTGTTCAATACATATACTTTTCAATTGCTAAAATCCGCTTTGACTTGATCCGCAATCTAAAACGAAATAAAAAAAATAGAATTAAATTAAATTTTATAATATGTAAAAAATAATAATATCTTTACCGTCCTTATGTAATTTATTTTTCGCGTTGTATATATTAAAAAAGCACTTCTGTGTTCAATACATATACTTTTTATTTGCTAAAATCCGCTTTGACTTGATCCGCAATCTAAAACGAAATAAAAAAAAATAGAATTAAATTAAATTTTATAATATGTAAAAAATAATAATATATTTACCGTCCTTATGTAATTTATTTTTCGCGTTGTATATATTAAAAAAGCACTTCTCTGTTCAATACATATACTTTTCAATTGCTAAAATCCGCTTTGACTTGATCCGCAATCTAAAACGAAATAAAAAAAATAGAATTAAATTAAATTTTATAATATGTAAAAAATAATAATATATTTACCGTCCTTATTTTTCGCGTTGTATATATTAAAAAAGCACTTCTCTGTTCAATACATATACTTTTCAATTGCTAAAATCCGCTTTGACTTGATCCGCAATCTAAAACGAAATAAAAAAATTTGAATTAAATTAAATTTTATAATATGTAAAAAATAATAATATATTTACCGTCCTTATGTAATTTATTTTTCGCGTTGTATATATTAAAAAAGCACTTCTCTGTTCAATACATATACTTTTCAATTGCTAAAATCCGCTTTGACTTGATCCGCAATCTAAAACGAAATAAAAAAAATAGAATTAAATTAAATTTTATAATATGTAAAAAATAATAATATATTTACCGTCCTTATGTAATTTATTTTTCGCGTTGTATATATTAAAAAAGCACTTCTCTGTTCAATACATATACTTTTCAATTGCTAAAATCCGCTTTGACTTGATCCGCAATCTAAAACGAAATAAAAAAAAATAGAATTAAATTAAATTTTATAATATGTAAAAAATAATAATATATTTACCGTCCTTATGTAATTTATTTTTCGCGTTGTATATATTAAAAAAGCACTCCTCTTTTCAATACATATACTTTTCAATTGCTAAAATCCGCTTTGACTTTATCCGCAATCTAAAACGAAATAAAAAAAATAGAATTAAATTAAATTTTATAATATGTAAAAAATAATAATATATTTACCGTCCTTATGTAATTTATTTTTCGCGTTTTTTAAAAAAGCACTTCTCTGTTCAATACATATACTTTTCAATTGCTAAAATCCGCTTTGACTTGATCCGCAATCTAAGTAGAATTAAATTAAATTTTATAATATGTAAAAAATAATAATATATTTACCGTCCTTATGTAATTTATTTTTCGCGTTGTATATATTAAAAAAGCACTTCTCTGTTCAATACATATACTTTTCAATAAATCATTTCAATACTTTTCAATGCTAAAATCCGCTTTGACTTGATCCGCAATCTAAAACGAAATAAAAAAAAAAGAATTAAATTAAATTTTATAATATGTAAAAAATAATAATATATTTACCGTCCTTATGTAATTTATTTTTCGCGTTGTATATATTAAAAAAGCACTTTTCTGTTCAATACATATACTTTTCAATTGCTAAAATCCGCTTTGACTTGATCCGCAATCTAAAACGAAATAAAAAAAATAGAATTAAATCAAATTTTATAATATGTAAAAAATAATAATATATTTACCGTCCTTATGTAATTTATTTTTCGCGTTGTATATATTAAAAAAGCACTTCTCTGTTCAATACATATACTTTTCAATTGCTAAAATCCGCTTTGACTTGATCCGCAATCTAAAACGAAATAAAAAAATAGAATTAAATCAAATTTTATAATATGTAAAAAATAATAATATATTTACCGTCCTTATTTTTCGCGTTGTATATATTAAAAAAGCACTTCTCTGTTCAATACATATACTTTTCAATTGCTAAAATCCGCTTTGACTTGATCCGCAATCTAAAACCAAAGAAAAAAAAAATAGAGTTAAATTAAATTTTATAATATGTAAAAAAAATTATATATTTACCGTCCTTATGTAATTTATTTTTCGCGTTGTATATATTAAAAAAGCACTCCTCTGTTCAATACATATACTTTTCAATTGCTAAAATCCGCTTTGACTTGATCCGCAATCTAAAACGAAATAAAAAAAATAGAATTAAATTAAATTTTATAATATGTAAAAAATAATAATATATATACCGTCCTTATGTAATTTATTTTTCGCGTTGTATATATTAAAAAAGCACTTCTCTGTTCAATACATATACTTTTCAATTGCTAAAATCCGCTTTGACTTGATCCGCAATCTAAAACGAAATAAAAAAAATAGAATTAAATTAAATTTTATAATATGTAGAAAAGAAATGAAATATTTATCCTTATGTAATTTATTTTTCGCGTTGTATATATTAAAAAAGCACTTCTCTGTTCAATACATATACTTTTCAATTGCTAAAATCCGCTTTAGAATTAAAATAGAATTAAATTAAATTTTATAATATGTAAAAAAAATTATATATTTACCGTCCTTATGTAATTTATTTTTCGCGTTGTATATATTAAAAAAGCACTTCTCTTTCCTGAAAACATATGTACCAGAAATTTCAATTGAGCTAAAAATTTGACTTGAAGCAATCTAATTGAAATAAAAAGTGGATAATAGAATTCAAATTAAATTTTATTGAACGTAATGAAACGTGGGAATTAACGGAATTTACCGTGATGGTAGGTAATTTATTTTTCGAAATGTATATATTAAAAAAGCACTTCTCTGTTCAATACATATACTTTTCAATTTCTAAAATCCGCTTTGACTTGATCCGCAATCTAAAACGAAATAAAAAAAAATAGAATTAAATTAAATTTTATAATATGTAAAAAATAATAATATATTTACCGTCCTTATGTAATTTATTTTTCGCGTTGTATATATTAAAAAGGCACTCCTCTGTTCAATACATATACTTTTCAATTACTAAAATCCGCTTTGACTTGATCCGCAATCTAAAACGAAATAAAAAAAAATAGAATTAAATTAAATTTTATAATATGTAAAAAATAATAATATATTTACCCTCCTTATGTAATTTATTTTTCGCATTGTATATATTAAAAAAGCACTTCTTTGTTCAATACATATACTTTTCAATTGCTAAAATCCGCTTTGACTTGATCCGCAATCTAAAACGAAATAAAAAAAATAGAATTAAATTAAATTTTATAATATGTAAAAAATAATAATATATTTACCGTCCTTATGTAATTTATTTTTCGCGTTGTATATATTAAAAAAGCACTTCTCTGTTCAATACATATACTTTTCAATTGCTAAAATCCGCTTTGACTTGATCCGCAATCTAAAACGAAATAAAAAAAATAGAATTAAATTAAATTTTCTAATATGTAAAAATTAATAATATATTTACCGTCCTTATGTAATTTATTTTTCGCGTTGTATATATTAAAAGAGCACTTCTCTGTTCAATACATATACTTTTCAATTGCTAAAATCCGCTTTGACTTGATCCGCAATCTAAAACGAAATAAAAAAAAATAGAATTAAATTAAATTTTATAATATGTAAAAAATAATAATATATTTACCGTCCTTATGTAATTTATTTTTCGCGTTGTATATATTAAAAAAGCACTTCTCTGTTAAATACATATACTTTTCAATTGCTAAAATCCGCTTTGACTTGATCCGCAATCTAAAACGAAATAAAAAAAATAGAATTAAATTAAATTTTATAATATGTAAAAAATAATAATATATTTACCGTCCTTATGTAATTTATTTTTCGCGTTGTATATATTAAAAAAGCACTTCTCTGTTCAATACATATACTTTTCAATTGCCAAAATCCGCTTTGACTTGATCCGCAATCTAAAACGAAATAAAAAAAATAGAATTAAATTAAATTTTATAATATGTAAAAAATAATAATATATTTACCGTCCTTATGTAATTTATTTTTCGCGTTGTATATATTAAAAAAGCACTTCTCTGTTCAATACATATACTTTTCAATTGCTAAAATCCGCTTTGACTTGATCCGCAATCTAAAACGAAATAAAAAAAATAGAATTAAATTAAATTTTATAATATGTAAAAAATAATAATATATTTACCGTCCTTATGTAATTTATTTTTCGCGTTGTATATATTAAAAAAGCACTTCTCTGTTCAATACATATACTTTTCAATTGCTAAAATCCGCTTTGACTTGATCCGCAATCTAAAACGAAATAAAAAAATTTAATTAAATTAAATTTTATAATATGTAAAAAATAATAATATATTTACCGTCCTTATGTAATTTATTTTTCGCGTTGTATATATTAAAAAAGCACTTCTCTGTTCAATACATATACTTTTCAATTGCTAAAATCCGCTTTGACTTGATCCGCAATCTAAAACGAAATAAAAAAAAAATAGAATTAAATTAAATTTTATAATATGTAAAAAATAATAATATATTTACCGTCCTTATGTAATTTATTTTTCGCGTTGTATATATTAAAAAAGCACTTCTCTGTTCAATACATATACTTTTCAATTGCTAAAATCCGCTTTGACTTGATCCGCAATCTAAAACGAAATAAAAAAAATAGAATTAAATTAAATTTTATAATATGTAAAAAATAATAATATATTTACCGTCCTTATGTAATTTATTTTTCGCGTTGTATATATTAAAAAAGCACTTCTCTGTTCAATACATATACTTTTCAATTGCTAAAATCCGCTTTGACTTGATCCGCAATCTAAAACGAAATAAAAAAAATAGAATTAAATTAAATTTTATAATATGTAAAAAATAATAATATATTTACCGTCCTTATGTAATTTATTTTTCGCGTTGTATATATTAAAAAAGCACTTCTCTGTTCAATACATATACTTTTCAATTGCTAAAATCCGCTTTGACTTGATCCGCAATCTAAAACGAAATAAAAAAAATAGAATTAAATTAAATTTTATAATATGTAAAAAATAATAATATATTTACCGTCCTTATGTAATTTATTTTTCGCGTTGTATATATTAAAAAAGCACTTCTCTGTTCAATACATATACTTTTCAATTGCTAAAATCCGCTTTGACTTGATCCGCAATCTAAAACGAAATAAAAAAAATAGAATTAAATTAAATTTTATAATATGTAAAAAATAATAATATATTTACCGTCCTTATGTAATTTATTTTTCGCGTTGTATATATTAAAAAAGCACTTCTCTGTTCAATACATATACTTTTCAATTGCTAAAATCCGCTTTGACTTGATCCGCAATCTAAAACGAAATAAAAAAAATAGAATTAAATTAAATTTTATAATATGTAAAAAATAATAATATATTTACCGTCCTTATGTAATTTATTTTTCGCGTTGTATATATTAAAAAAGCACTTCTCTGTTCAATACATATACTTTTCAATTGCTAAAATCCGCTTTGACTTGATCCGCAATCTAAAACGAAATAAAAAAATAGAATTAAATTAAATTTTATAATATGTAAAAAATAATAATATATTTACCGTCCTTATGTAATTTATTTTTCGCGTTGTATATATTAAAAAAGCACTTCTCTGTTCAATACATATACTTTTCAATTGCTAAAATCCGCTTTGACTTGATCCGCAATCTAAAACGAAATAAAAAAAAATAGAATTAAATTAAATTTTATAATATGTAAAAAATAATAATATATTTACCGTCCTTATGTAATTTATTTTTCGCGTTGTATATATTAAAAAAGCACTTCTCTGTTCAATACATATACTTTTCAATTGCTAAAATCCGCTTTGACTTGATCCGCAATCTAAAACGAAATAAAAAAAATAGAATTAAATTAAATTTTATAATATGTAAAAAATAATAATATATTTACCGTCCTTATGTAATTTATTTTTCGCGTTGTATATATTAAAAAAGCACTTCTCTGTTCAATACATATACTTTTCAATTGCTAAAATCCGCTTTGACTTGATCCGCAATCTAAAACGAAATAAAAAAAATAGAATTAAATTAAATTTTATAATATGTAAAAAATAATAATATATTTACCGTCCTTATGTAATTTATTTTTCGCGTTGTATATATTAAAAAAGCACTTCTCTGTTCAATACATATACTTTTCAATTGCTAAAATCCGCTTTGACTTGATCCGCAATCTAAAACGAAATAAAAAAAATAGAATTAAATTAAATTTTATAATATGTAAAAAATAATAATATATTTACCGTCCTTATGTAATTTATTTTTCGCGTTGTATATATTAAAAAAGCACTTCTCTGTTCAATACATATACTTTTCAATTGCTAAAATCCGCTTTGACTTGATCCGCAATCTAAAACGAAATAAAAAAAATAGAATTAAATTAAATTTTATAATATGTAAAAAATAATAATATATTTACCGTCCTTATGTAATTTATTTTTCGCGTTGTATATATTAAAAAAGCACTTCTCTGTTCAATACATATACTTTTCAATTGCTAAAATCCGCTTTGACTTGATCCGCAATCTAAAACGAAATAAAAAAAATAGAATTAAATTAAATTTTATAATATGTAAAAAATAATAATATATTTACCGTCCTTATGTAATTAATTTTTCGCGTTGTATATATTAAAAAAGCACTTCTCTGTTCAATACATATACTTTTCAATTGCTAAAATCCGCTTTGACTTGATCCGCAATCTAAAACGAAATAAAAAAATAGAATTAAATTAAATTTTATAATATGTAAAAAATAATAATATATTTACCGTCCTTATGTAATTTATTTTTCGCGTTGTATATATTAAAAAAGCACTTCTCTGTTCAATACATATACTTTTCAATTGCTAAAATCCGCTTTGACTTGATCCGCAATCTAAAACGAAATAAAAAAATAGAATTAAATTAAATTTTATAATATGTAAAAAATAATAATATATTTACCGTCCTTATGTAATTTATTTTTCGCGTTGTATATATTAAAAAAGCACTTCTCTGTTCAATACATATACTTTTCAATTGCTAAAATCCGCTTTGACTTGATCCGCAATCTAAAACGAAATAAAAAAATAGAATTAAATTAAATTTTATAATATGTAAAAAATAATAATATATTTACCGTCCTTATGTAATTTATTTTTCGCGTTGTATATATTAAAAAAGCACTTCTCTGTTCAATACATATACTTTTCAATTGCTAAAATCCGCTTTGACTTGATCCGCAATCTAAAACGAAATAAAAAAAAATAGAATTAAATTAAATTTTATAATATGTAAAAAATAATAATATATTTACCGTCCTTATGTAATTTATTTTTCGCGTTGTATATATTAAAAAAGCACTTCTCTGTTCAATACATATACTTTTCAATTGCTAAAATCCGCTTTGACTTGATCCGCAATCTAAAACGAAATAAAAAAATAGAATTAAATTAAATTTTATAATATGTAAAAAATAATAATATATTTACCGTCCTTATGTAATTTATTTTTCGCGTTGTATATATTAAAAAAGCACTTCTCTGTTCAATACATATACTTTTCAATAGCTAAAATCCGCTTTGACTTGATCCGCAATCTAAAACGAAATAAAAAAAATAGAATTAAATTAAATTTTATAATATGTAAAAAATAATAATATATTTACCGTCCTTATGTAATTTATTTTTCGCGTTGTATATATTAAAAAAGCACTTCTCTGTTCAATACATATACTTTTCAATTGCTAAAATCCGCTTTGACTTGATCCGCAATCTAAAACGAAATAAAAAAAATAGAATTAAATTAAATTTTATAATATGTAAAAAATAATAATATATTTACCGTCCTTATGTAATTTATTTTTCGCGTTGTATATATTAAAAAAGCACTTCTCTGTTCAATACATATACTTTTCAATTGCTAAAATCCGCTTTGACTTGATCCGCAATCTAAAACGAAATAAAAAAAATAGAATTAAATTAAATTTTATAATATGTAAAAAATAATAATATATTTACCGTCCTTATGTAATTTATTTTTCGCGTTGTATATATTAAAAAAGCACTTCTCTGTTCAATACATATACTTTTCAATTGCTAAAATCCGCTTTGACTTGATCCGCAATCTAAAACGAAATAAAAAAAATAGAATTAAATTAAATTTTATAATATGTAAAAAATAATAATATATTTACCGTCCTTATGTAATTTATTTTTCGCGTTGTATATATTAAAAAAGCACTTCTCTGTTCAATACATATACTTTTCAATTGCTAAAATCCGCTTTGACTTGATCCGCAATCTAAAACGAAATAAAAAAATAGAATTAAATTAAATTTTATAATATGTAAAAAATAATAATATATTTACCGTCCTTATGTAATTTATTTTTCGCGTTGTATATATTAAAAAAGCACTTCTCTGTTCAATACATATACTTTTCAATTGCTAAAATCCGCTTTGACTTGATCCGCAATCTAAAACGAAATAAAAAAATATAGAATTAAATTAAATTTTATAATATGTAAAAAATAATAATATATTTACCGTCCTTATGTAATTTATTTTTCGCGTTGTATATATTAAAAAAGCACTTCTCTGTTCAATACATATACTTTTCAATTGCTAAAATCCGCTTTGACTTGATCCGCAATCTAAAACGAAATAAAAAAAATAGAATTAAATTAAATTTTATAATATGTAAAAAATAATAATATATTTACCGTCCTTATGTAATTTATTTTTCGCGTTGTATATATTAAAAAAGCACTTCTCTGTTCAATACATATACTTTTCAATTGCTAAAATCCGCTTTGACTTGATCTGCAATCTAAAACGAAATAAAAAAAATAGAATTAAATTAAATTTTATAATATGTAAAAAATAATAATATATTTACCGTCCTTATGTAATTTATTTTTCGCGTTGTATATATTAAAAAAGCACTTCTCTGTTCAATACATATACTTTTCAATTGCTAAAATCCGCTTTGACTTGATCCGCAATCTAAAACGAAATAAAAAAATAGAATTAAATTAAATTTTATAATATGTAAAAAATAATAATATATTTACCGTCCTTATGTAATTTATTTTTCGCGTTGTATATATTAAAAAAGCACTTCTCTGTTCAATACATATACTTTTCAATTGCTAAAATCCGCTTTGACTTGATCCGCAATCTAAAACGAAATAAAAAAAATAGAATTAAATTAAATTTTATAATATGTAAAAAATAATAATATATTTACCGTCCTTATGTAATTTATTTTTCGCGTTGTATATATTAAAAAAGCACTTCTCTGTTCAATACATATACTTTTCAATTGCTAAAATCCGCTTTGACTTGATCCGCAATCTAAAACGAAATAAAAAAAATAGAATTAAATTAAATTTTATAATATGTAAAAAATAATAATATATTTACCGTCCTTATGTAATTTATTTTTCGCGTTGTATATATTAAAAAAGCACTTCTCTGTTCAATACATATACTTTTCAATTGCTAAAATCCGCTTTGACTTGATCCGCAATCTAAAACGAAATAAAAAAATAGAATTAAATTAAATTTTATAATATGTAAAAAATAATAATATATTTACCGTCCTTATGTAATTTATTTTTCGCGTTGTATATATTAAAAAAGCACTTCTCTGTTCAATACATATACTTTTCAATTGCTAAAATCCGCTTTGACTTGATCCGCAATCTAAAACGAAAAAAAAAAATAGAATTAAATTAAATTTTATAATATGTAAAAAATAATAATATATTTACCGTCCTTATGTAATTTATTTTTCGCGTTGTATATATTAAAAAAGCACTTCTCTGTTCAATACATATACTTTTCAATTGCTAAAATCCGCTTTGACTTGATCCGCAATCTAAAACTAAATAAAAAAATAGAATTAAATTAAATTTTATAATATGTAAAAAATAATAATATATTTACCGTCCTTATGTAATTTATTTTTCGCGTTGTATATATTAAAAAAGCACTTCTCTGTTCAATACATATACTTTTCAATTGCTAAAATCCGCTTTGACTTGATCCGCAATCTAAAACGAAATAAAAAAAATAGAATTAAATTAAATTTTATAATATGTAAAAAATAATAATATATTTACCGTCCTTATGTAATTTATTTTTCGCGTTGTATATATTAAAAAAGCACTTCTCTGTTCAATACATATACTTTTCAATTGCTAAAATCCGCTTTGACTTGATCCGCAATCTAAAACGAAATAAAAAAAATAGAATTAAATTAAATTTTATAATATGTAAAAAATAATAATATATTTACCGTCCTTATGTAATTTATTTTTCGCGTTGTATATATTAAAAAAGCACTTCTCTGTTCAATACATATACTTTTCAATTGCTAAAATCCGCTTTGACTTGATCCGCAATCTAAAACGAAATAAAAAAAATAGAATTAAATTAAATTTTATAATATGTAAAAAATAATAATATATTTACCGTCCTTATGTAATTTATTTTTCGCGTTGTATATATTAAAAAAGCACTTCTCTGTTCAATACATATACTTTTCAATTGCTAAAATCCGCTTTGACTTGATCCGCAATCTAAAACGAAATAAAAAAATAGAATTAAATTAAATTTTATAATATGTAAAAAATAATAATATATTTACCGTCCTTATGTAATTTATTTTTCGCGTTGTATATATTAAAAAAGCACTTCTTTGTTCAATACATATACTTTTCAATTGCTAAAATCCGCTTTGACTTGATCCGCAATCTAAAACGAAATAAAAAAAATAGAATTAAATTAAATTTTATAATATGTAAAAAATAATAATATATTTACCGTCCTTATGTAATTTATTTTTCGCGTTGTATATATTAAAAAAGCACTTCTCTGTTCAATACATATACTTTTCAATTGCTAAAATCCGCTTTGACTTGATCCGCAATCTAAAACGAAATAAAAAAAATAGAATTAAATTAAATTTTATAATATGTAAAAAATAATAATATATTTACCGTCCTTATGTAATTTATTTTTCGCGTTGTATATATTAAAAAAGCACTTCTCTGTTCAATACATATACTTTTCAATTACTAAAATCCGCTTTGACTTGATCCGCAATCTAAAACGAAATAAAAAAAATAGAATTAAATTAAATTTTATAATATGTAAAAAATAATAATATATTTACCGTCCTTATGTAATTTATTTTTCGCGTTGTATATATTAAAAAAGCACTTCTCTGTTCAATACATATACTTTTCAATTGCTAAAATCCGCTTTGACTTGATCCGCAATCTAAAACGAAATAAAAAAAATAGAATTAAATTAAATTTTATAATATGTAAAAAATAATAATATATTTACCGTCCTTATTTAATTTATTTTTCGCGTTGTATATATTAAAAAAGCACTTCTCTGTTCAATACATATACTTTTCAATTGCTAAAATCCGCTTTGACTTGATCCGCAATCTAAAACGAAATAAAAAAAATAGAATTAAATTAAATTTTATAATATGTAAAAAATAATAATATATTTACCGTCCTTATGTAATTTATTTTTCGCGTTGTATAAAAAGCACTTAAAAATATAGCACTAAAATCTCGCTTTGATTCAATGAAATAATACACTTTTATTTGCGGCTAAAATACGCTTTGACTTGATCCGCAATCTAAAACGAAATAAAAAAATAGAATTAAATTAAATTTTATAATATGTAAAAAATAATAATATATTTACCGTCCTTATGTAATTTATTTTTCGCGTTGTATATATTAAAAAAGCACTTCTCTGTTCAATACATATACTTTTCAATTGCTAAAATCCGCTTTGACTTGATCCGCAATCTAAAACGAAATAAAAAAAATTGAATTAAATTAAATTTTATAATATGTAAAAAATAATAATATATTTACCGTCCTTATGTAATTTATTTTTCGCGTTGTATATATTAAAAAAGCACTTCTCTGTTCAATACATATACTTTTCAATTGCTAAAATCCGCTTTGACTTGATCCGCAATCTAAAACGAAATAAAAAAAAATAGAATTAAATTAAATTTTATAATATGTAAAAAATAATAATATATTTACCGTCCTTATGTAATTTATTTTTCGCGTTGTATATATTAAAAAAGCACTTCTCTGTTCAATACATATACTTTTCAATTGCTAAAATCCGCTTTGACTTGATCCGCAATCTAAAACGAAATAAAAAAAATAGAATTAAATTAAATTTTATAATATGTAAAAAATAATAATATATTTACCGTCTTTATGTAATTTATTTTTCGCGTTGTATATATTAAAAAAGCACTTCTCTGTTCAATACATATACTTTTCAATTGCTAAAATCCGCTTTGACTTGATCCGCAATCTAAAACGAAATAAAAAAAATAGAATTAAATTAAATTTTTATAATATGTAAAAAATAATAATATATTTACCGTCCTTATGTAATTTATTTTTCGCGTTGTATATATTAAAAAAGCACTTCTCTGTTCAATACATATACTTTTCAATTGCTAAAATCCGCTTTGACTTGATCCGCAATCTAAAACGAAATAAAAAAAATTGAATTAAATTAAATTTTATAATATGTAAAAAATAATAATATATTTACCGTCCTTATGTAATTTATTTTTCGCGTTGTATATATTAAAAAAGCACTTCTCTGTTCAATACATATACTTTTCAATTGCTAAAATCCGCTTTGACTTGATCCGCAATCTAAAAAGAAATAAAAAAAAAAAATAGAATTAAATTAAATTTTATAATATGTAAAAAATAATAATATATTTACCGTCCTTATGTAATTTATTTTTCGCGTTGTATATATTAAAAAAGCACTTCTCTGTTCAATACATATACTTTTCAATTGCTAAAATCCGCTTTGACTTGATCCGCAATCTAAAACGAAATAAAAAAAAATAGAATTAAATTAAATTTTATAATATGTTAAAAATAATAATATATTTACCGTCCTTATGTAATTTATTTTTCGCGTTGTATATATTAAAAAAGCACTTCTCTGTTCAATACATATACTTTTCAATTGCTAAAATCCGCCTTGACTTGATCCGCAATCTAAAACGAAATAAAAAAAATAGAATTAAATTAAATTTTATAATATGTAAAAAATAATAATATATTTACCGTCCTTATGTAATTTATTTTTCGCGTTGTATATATTAAAAAAGCACTTCTCTGTTCAATACATATACTTTTCAATTGCTAAAATCCGCTTTGACTTGATCCGCAATCTAAAACGAAATAAAAAAAATAGAATTAAATTAAATTTTATAATATGTAAAAAATAATAATATATTTACCGTCCTTATGTAATTTATTTTTCGCGTTGTATATATTAAAAAAGCACTTCTCTGTTCAATACATATACTTTTCAATTGCTAAAATCCGCTTTGACTTGATCCGCAATCTAAAAAGAAATAAAAAAAAATAGAATTAAATTAAATTTTATAATATGTAAAAAATAATAATATATTTACCGTCCTTATGTAATTTATTTTTCGCGTTGTATATATTAAAAAAGCACTTCTCTGTTCAATACATATACTTTTCAGTTGCTAAAATCCGCTTTGACTTGATCCGCAATCTAAAACGAAATAAAAAAAATAGAATTAAATTAAATTTTATAATATGTTAAAAATAATAATATATTTACCGTCCTTATGTAATTTATTTTTCGCGTTGTATATATTAAAAAAGCACTTCTCTGTTCAATACATATACTTTTCAATTGCTAAAATCCGCCTTGACTTGATCCGCAATCTAAAACGAAATAAAAAAATAGAATTAAATTAAATTTTATAATATGTAAAAAATAATAATATATTTACCGTCCTTATGTAATTTATTTTTCGCGTTGTATATATTAAAAAAGCACTTCTCTGTTCAATACATATACTTTTCAATTGCTAAAATCCGCTTTGACTTGATCCGCAATCTAAAACGAAATAAAAAAAATAGAATTAAATTAAATTTTATAATATGTAAAAAATAATAATATATTTACCGTCCTTATGTAATTTATTTTTCGCGTTGTATATATTAAAAAAGCACTTCTCTGTTCAATACATATACTTTTCAATTGCTAAAATCCGCTTTGACTTGATCCGCAATCTAAAACGAAATAAAAAAAATAGAATTAAATTAAATTTTATAATATGTAAAAAATAATAATATATTTACCGTCCTTATGTAATTTATTTTTCGCGTTGTATATATTAAAAAAGCACTTCTCTGTTCAATACATATACTTTTCAATTGCTAAAATCCGCTTTGACTTGATCCGCAATCTAAAACGAAATAAAAAAATAGAATTAAATTAAATTTTATAATATGTAAAAAATAATAATATATTTACCGTCCTTATGTAATTTATTTTTCGCGTTGTATATATTAAAAGAGCACTTCTCTGTTCAATACATATACTTTTCAATTGCTAAAATCCGCTTTGACTTGATCCGCAATCTAAAACGAAATAAAAAAATAGAATTAAATTAAATTTTATAATATGTAAAAAATAATAATATATTTACCGTCCTTATGTAATTTATTTTTCGCGTTGTATATATTAAAAAAGCACTTCTCTGTTCAATACATATACTTTTCAATTGCTAAAATCCGCTTTGAATGATCGGCAATCTAAAACGAAATAAAAAAAATTGAATTAAATTAAATTTTATAATATGTAAAAAATAATAATATATTTACCGTCCTTATGTAATTTATTTTTCGCGTTGTATATATTAAAAAAGCACTTCTCTGTTCAATACATATACTTTTCAATTGCTAAAATCCGCTTTGACTTGATCCGCAATCTAAAACGAAATAAAAAAAAATAGAATTAAATTAAATTTTATAATATGTAAAAAATAATAATATATTTACCGTCCTTATGTAATTTATTTTTCGCGTTGTATATATTAAAAAAGCACTTCTCTGTTCAATACATATACTTTTCAATTGCTAAAATCCGCTTTGACTTGATCCGCAATCTAAAACGAAATAAAAAAAATAGAATTAAATTAAATTTTATAATATGTAAAAAATAATAATATATTTACCGTCTTTATGTAATTTATTTTTCGCGTTGTATATATTAAAAAAGCACTTCTCTGTTCAATACATATACTTTTCAATTGCTAAAATCCGCTTTGACTTGATCCGCAATCTAAAACGAAATAAAAAAAATAGAATTAAATTAAATTTTTATAATATGTAAAAAAAAAATAATATATTTACCGTCCTTATGTAATTTATTTTTCGCGTTGTATATATTAAAAAAGCACTTCTCTGTTCAATACATATACTTTTCAATTGCTAAAATCCGCTTTGACTTGATCCGCAATCTAAAACGAAATAAAAAAAATTGAATTAAATTAAATTTTATAATATGTAAAAAATAATAATATATTTACCGTCCTTATGTAATTTATTTTTCGCGTTGTATATATTAAAAAAGCACTTCTCTGTTCAATACATATACTTTTCAATTGCTAAAATCCGCTTTGACTTGATCCGCAATCTAAAACGAAATAAAAAAAAATAGAATTAAATTAAATTTTATAATATGTAAAAAATAATAATATATTTACCGTCCTTATGTAATTTATTTTTCGCGTTGTATATATTAAAAAAGCACTTCTCTGTTCAATACATATACTTTTCAATTGCTAAAATCCGCTTTGACTTGATCCGCAATCTAAAACGAAATAAAAAAAAATAGAATTAAATTAAATTTTATAATATGTAAAAAATAATAATATATTTACCGTCCTTATGTAATTTATTTTTCGCGTTGTATATATTAAAAAAGCACTTCTCTGTTCAATACATATACTTTTCAATTGCTAAAATCCGCCTTGACTTGATCCGCAATCTAAAACGAAATAAAAAAATAGAATTAAATTAAATTTTATAATATGTAAAAAATAATAATATATTTACCGTCCTTATGTAATTTATTTTTCGCGTTGTATATATTAAAAAAGCACTTCTCTGTTCAATACATATACTTTTCAATTGCTAAAATCCGCTATGACTTGATCCGCAATCTAAAACGAAATAAAAAAATAGAATTAAATTAAATTTTATAATATGTAAAAAATAATAATATATTTACCGTCCTTATGTAATTTATTTTTCGCGTTGTATATATTAAAAAAGCACTTCTCTGTTCAATACATATACTTTTCAATTGCTAAAATCCGCTTTGACTTGATCCGCAATCTAAAACGAAATAAAAAAATAGAATTTGTGGGTTTTGTCATCGGTGAATAAAACATTAATTCACATTTATAAAATATAACATTTATTAAAAACTTAAATTTATTTATTTTTGATTTTGAGTGCAATCAAAAGTGAAGTCTAAATTAAAAGTGACGTTTTGTCGAAACGTCAAAATGATTGTAGCTGCTAGCCGCCACACCATTCCCCCTCCTAAATTACGCCAGATATCTTATCTTATGTCCTGATGGTGTTATTTTGGTTTTTGAGTCATTTTTCGGATATTCGCTGAGATTTTCATGCAAACAAAACTGTGGTTTCAAACGATCGATCGAAATACGCTCTTTTTTGCCCTTGATTAGAACGTCGAAATATTTTTCGAATTTTTTCAATACTTCGTAAGGTCCTTCATAGGGACGACATAGCGGTTGTTGGACTTTATCTACTCGCACGTACACGTGAGTGCACTCTTTCATCTGTTTATGTATGAAGGGACGTTCTTTGGCATGATGTTTCGTTTTCGGAGGTCGCAATTTTTCGAATGAATTTTTAATTTGTTTCAAAAATTCGGATTGATCGATGTTTTGTTGATTTGCGAGAAAAATTTCTCCTGGGAGCGTTATTTTCTCACCGTAAATCATCTCGGCAGCTGTTCCTTTAAAATCTTCGCGATACGCGCATCGCAATCCCATAAGAACAGTAGACAATTCTTCATCCCACTTTTTTCTGCCGCGGGCCATTAAGGCAGATTTCAAAGTTCGATGAAAACGTTCGACAATTCCATTAGACTGAGCGTTGTATATATTAAAAAAGCGGTGAATTCCTAATACAATCCGTTTCAGATTGAGAAGATTTGATTTGAATTGTCTCCGCGATCTAAAACGGTTTTTAAGAGACAGGACAAATATCGAGTTATCCATCCATCGTAAAAAGCTTGCGCAACGACTTCTGCCGATTGTTCGTTCAATGGGAACGCCTCTGGCCAACGAGAAAATCTATCTATTATCGTTAAAAGATATTTTTTACCATTTGAAATCGGCAACGGACCAACTAAATCCATGTGAATGTGTTTAAATCGAGTTGAAGGCAGATTGAATTCTTCGATGGGCGCTCGATTATGACGATTTATTTTTGAAAGTTGACAATCATTGCACGACTTGACAAAATGAGTGATATCTTTATTCATGGAAGTCCAGACAAAACGTTCTGCGATCAATTTCTGCGTTGCACGAACTCCGGGATGAGCGATTTGATGAAAATAGCTTATTACCAAATTTTTTGACGCTTTTGGCACGAATGGTCGAATTTTCCCGGTTGATTCATCACAGAAAATGGACAAATTCGAATTTTCCATCATCTTTTCCACGATCTTCAGTGATGTCGTCTTTGATTTTATGATTTTTTGCAAACTTTCGTCCTGCCGTTGTTGTCTTGCTAAAGCTTCATAGTCGATTGCAGCTTCGACGGAATTGATTCTGGAAAGATAATCAGCAATTACGTTATGCTTACCAGAAATGTGCCGGATATCGGTTGTAAATTGACTGACGTACTGTATATGGCGAGCTTCCCTTGGGAGACGAGAATCAGTGTTACTTTTGAACGCGCCAATTAACGTAGCATGATCCGTGAAAATTGTAAATTTACGCCCTTCGACAAAATGGCGAAAGTATTTCACCGACATTTTCATCGCCGCCAGCTCTCTTCCAAAAGTTGCGTAGTTTTGAACGGATTTTATGAATTTCTCGGAATAAAATCCGAGCGGTTGCCAATTATCGCCCACTTTTTGTTGCAACACAGCACCGGCTGCAAAATCGGAAGCATCGACGAACAACGCCAAGGGCTTTGTTGAATCCGGATAATAAAGCAATGTCGACTCCTGAATGGCCTCTTTACACTTTTGAAATGCCATTTTACCTTCGTCGTCCCAATTTATGATGGATTTATCGCGTTTTTTATTTCCGACAATAAACTTTCTCAAGGGAAGTTGAATATGAGTGGCGTGCCTTATAAATCGCTTATACACATTGATTAATGCGAGAAATCTTCGTAATTCCGCAACAGTTTTTGGTAATTCGCACTTTTGAATGGCTTCTACTCTATTTGGCAGTGGTAAAATGCCTTCCGAGGTTATACGATGACCGAGAAAGTCGACTGAATTTTTTGCAAAAACGCACTTGTTTACGTTTATCACCAAGCCATTTTGACGTAATCGCTCGAATACAATACGCAAGTGATTTTTATGGTCTTCCTTTGAATGCGACGCAACACAAATGTCATCGATGTAAGTGGTCACAAAGTCCAAATCGCCAAAAATACTGTGCATGTAACGCTGAAAAGTCTGGCCTGCGTTGCACAAACCAAACTGCATGCGAGTGAATTCAAAAAGTCCAAAGGGTGTTATGACTGCGGTTTTCTTGATGTCATCAGGATTTACTGGTATTTGATGGTACGCCCTTTCCAAATCGAGTGTCGAAAATATTTTTTTATTGAGAAATGAGTTCAATAAGTCGTGGATGTGGGGAACGGGATACTTATCCGGCACGGTTGCTGCGTTCAACCGCCGGTAATCACCCACAAAACGATAATTTCCGTTCTTTTTTAAAACCGAATGTAATGGACTTGCCCAACTACTCTTACTCGGACGACAAATTCCCAAATCTAAGAGTAATTTGAATTCTTTTTTGGCTGCTTCTAATCTATCCGGAGGCAATCGACGACTTTTCGATGCAAGCGGTGGACCTTTTGTTTCGATGTAGTGCAAGATTTGATTTTGAACGCCGATTTTCATTTTAGATGGAACTGTTATCTCGTGGAATTCTTTCAACAACGCGTCGAATTCGTCTTGCTCGTGAATCATAAGCAAACTTTGATGATTATGTCGAGAAACTGAGCATGTTGTTGTTTTATTTGAATCAATTTTAATTAATTTACGGCTTCTCAAATCGACGCTGACATTATTTGATGCCAAGAAATCTGCACCGATAATTGCCATTTGCGTATCTGCGATGAGAAATTTCCAGTTGAAAATCTCGTTGAGACCAAAATCGACAGAGAAGTTGCGCGTGCCGTAAGTCTTGATGTAAGTTCCGTTTGCTGCTTGTAATTTAAGTTGTGTTGGCGTAATTTCATGATTTTTGATGAATTTTTTCGGAATTATAGATACGTCGGATCCCGTATCTACAAGAAAATTTATGTTTGATCTTTTATCTTTAATACAAAGACGACGGAAATGACCCACTCCGCAAGTTTTACGAAGCGGGTGCCTTCTCAGTTTTTTGAGAATCGGCACGGGCGATTACATTTACGTGCATTTTTTCCATATTCGGAGTGATACCAACAAATATCTGACGACGATGATCGATTTGACGGTCGAACAAACGGCTTGTTCTTGTGATACGGCTTGAGATTTTTTACAGCAGCAGTTAGATGCTCGATTTGTTGCTGAAGTTGTTCGTATTTTTCGTCGCGTTGACTCACTTCGTTGACCACAGGTTCGTTTTTAATCATTACATCACCATATTGAGCAATTTCTGACAAGGGCTGATTAATTATCGCAAGAACGGAGCTCATATGAGATGGCAAACCCTTCAAAAATATTGTTTTTAGGGCATCATCAGTCAATCCAGTGTTGAACGATAATCGTTTTAAATGAAATAAATACTGTGAGGGCTTCATTTCACCGATTTGAGATGAAAATAATCGTTCAACGCGCGTCTGGAGCGTAGATCCAAAAACGCTTGTCAGTCTCTGTTTAATCGCTTCATATTTATTCTGTGCCGGAGGGTTGGAAATAATATCCCAGACAACGTTTATAGTCGATTTTGAGGTGATATGCTTGACGATATGATGATATTTGGTTGCATCCAGTACGACGTTAGCCAAGGTAAATTGACTTTCGGCTTCGATGAACCACGTTTCCGGGTCTTCCTCCCAAAATTCCGGGAGCTTGATGGCAACGGCGGCGACACTCATGGCTTCTGTTGGCAATTTTACAGTGATGTATGATGTTTACGATGATGAATTTTGAATAGAACGAAAATAAAAATACAAACAACAGCGAGAGAGTTTTGCCAAAAAAAGTGAGTATGTTGTTATCCCTTACTTGATTATCCGAGTCACGTGGCGTGACGAAGAATTATGACTCGCAATAGTCAAAAAAGGCTGCTAACATGTGTTCTCCAAAGCGGGGTCACCAGTTGTGGGTTTTGTCATCGGTGAATAAAACATTAATTCACATTTATAAAATATAACATTTATTAAAAACTTAAATTTATTTATTTTTGATTTTGAGTGCAATCAAAAGTGAAGTCTAAATTAAAAGTGACGTTTTGTCGAAACGTCAAAATGATTGTAGCTGCTAGCCGCCACAAATTAAATTAAATTTTATAATATGTAAAAAATAATAATATATTTACCGTCCTTATGTAATTTATTTTTCGCGTTGTATATATTAAAAAAGCACTTCTCTGCTCAATACATATACTTTTCAATTGCTAAAATCCGCTTTGACTTGATCCGCAATCTAAAACGAAAAAAAAAAATAGAATTAAATTAAATTTTATAATATGTAAAAAATAATAATATATTTACCGTCCTTATGTAATTTATTTTTCGCGTTGTATATATTAAAAAAGCACTTCTCTGTTCAATACATATACTTTTCAATTGCTAAAATCCGCTTTGACTTGATCCGCAATCTAAAACGAAATAAAAAAAATAGAATTAAATTAAATTTTATAATATGTAAAAAATAATAATATATTTACCGTCCTTATGTAATTTATTTTTCGCGTTGTATATATTAAAAAAGCACTTCTCTGTTCAATACATATACTTTTCAATTGCTAAAATCCGCTTTGACTTGATCCGCAATCTAAAACGAAATAAAAAAAAATAGAATTAAATTAAATTTTATAATATGTAAAAAATAATAATATATTTACCGTCCTTATGTAATTTATTTTTCGCGTTGTATATATTAAAAAAGCACTTCTCTGTTCAATACATATACTTTTCAATTGCTAAAATCCGCTTTGACTTGATCCGCAATCTAAAACGAAATAAAAAAAATAGAATTAAATTAAATTTTATAATATGTAAAAAATAATAATATATTTACCGTCCTTATGTAATTTATTTTTCGCGTTGTATATATTAAAAAAGCACTTCTCTGTTCAATACATATACTTTTCAATTGCTAAAATCCGCTTTGACTTGATCCGCAATCTAAAACGAAATAAAAAAAAATAGAATTAAATTAAATTTTATAATATGTAAAAAATAATAATATATTTACCGTCCTTATGTAATTTATTTTTCGTGTTGTATATTTTAAAAAAGCACTTCTCTGTTCAATACATATACTTTTCAATTGCTAAAATCCGCTTTGACTTGATCCGCAATCTAAATAGAATTAAATTAAATTTTATAATATGTAAAAAATAATAATATATTTACCGTCCTTATGTAATTTATTTTTCGCGTTGTATATATTAAAAAAGCACTTCTCTGTTCAATACATATACTTTTCAATTGCTAAAATCCGCTTTGACTTGATCCGCAATCTAAAACGAAATAAAAAAAAATAGAATTAAATCAAATTTTATAATATGTAAAAAATAATAATATATTTACCGTCCTTATGTAATTTATTTTTCGCGTTGTATATATTAAAAAAGCACTTCTCTGTTCAATACATATACTTTTCAATTGCTAAAATCCGCTTTGACTTGATCCGCAATCTAAAACGAAATAAAAAAAATAGAATTAAATTAAATTTTATAATATGTAAAAAATAATAATATATTTACCGTCCTTATGTAATTTATTTTTCGCGTTGTATATATTAAAAAAGCACTTCTCTGTTCAATACATATACTTTTCAATTGCTAAAATCCGCTTTGACTTGATCCGCAATCTAAAACGTAAAAAAATTGAATTAAATTAAATTTTATAATATGTAAAAAATAATAATACCGTCCTTATGTAATTTATTTTTCGCGTTGTATATATTAAAAAAGCACTTCTCTGTTCAATACATATACTTTTCAATTGCTAAAATCCGCTTTGACTTGATCCGCAATCTAAAACGAAAAAAAATAGAATTAAATCAAATTTTATAATATGTAAAAAATAATATATTTACCGTCCTTATGTAATTTATTTTTCGCGTTGTATATATTAAAAAAGCACTTCTCTGTTCAATACATATACTTTTCAATTGCTAAAATCCGCTTTGACTTGATCCGTAATCTAAAACGAAATAAAAAAAAAGAATTAAATTAAATTTTATAATATGTAAAAAATAATAATATATTTACCGTCCTTATGTAATTTATTTTTCGCGTTGTATATATTAAAAAAGCACTTCTCTGTTCAATACATATACTTTTCAATTGCTAAAATCCGCTTTGACTTGATCCGCAATCTAAAACGAAATAAAAAAATAGAATTAAATTAAATTTTATAATATGTAAAAAATAATAATATATTTACCGTCCTTATGTAATTTATTTTTCGCGTTGTATATATTAAAAAAGCACTTCTCTGTTCAATACATATACTTTTCAATTGCTAAAATCCGCTTTGACTTGATCCGCAATCTAAAACGAAAAAAAATAGAATTAAATTAAATTTTATAATATGTAAAAAATAATAAGACCGTCCTTATGTAATTTATTTTTCGCGTTGTATATATTAAAAAGCACTTCTCTGTTCAATACATATACTTTTCAATTGCTAAAATCCGCTTTGACTTGATCCGCAATCTAAAACGAAATAAAAAAAATAGAATTAAATTAAATTTTATAATATGTAAAAAATAATAATATATTTACCGTCCTTATGTAATTTATTTTTCGCGTTGTATATATTAAAAAAGCACTTCTCTGTTCAATACATATACTTTTCAATTGCTAAAATCCGCTTTGACTTGATCCGCAATCTAAAACGAAATAAAAAAAATAGAATTAAATTAAATTTTATAATATGTAAAAAATAATAATATATTTACCGTCCTTATGTAATTTATTTTTCGCGTTGTATATATTAAAAAAGCACTTCTCTGTTCAATACATATACTTTTCAATTGCTAAAATCCGCTTTGACTTGATCCGCAATCTAAAACGAAATAAAAAAAATATAATTAAATTAAATTTTATAATATGTAAAAAATAATAATATATTTACCGTCCTTATGTAATTTATTTTTCGCGTTGTATATATTAAAAAAGCACTTCTCTGTTCAATACATATACTTTTCAATTGCTAAAATCCGCTTTGACTTGATCCGCAATCTAAAACGAAATAAAAAAAATAGAATTAAATTAAATTTTATAATATGTAAAAAATAATAATATATTTACCGTCCTTATGTAATTTATTTTTCGCGTTGTATATATTAAAAAAGCACTTCTCTGTTCAATACATATACTTTTCAATTGCTAAAATCCGCTTTGACTTGATCCGCAATCTAAAACGAAATAAAAAAAAATAGAATTAAATTAAATTTTATAATATGTAAAAAATAATAATATATTTACCGTCCTTATGTAATTTATTTTTCGCGTTGTATATATTAAAAAAGCACTTCTCTGTTCAATACATATACTTTTCAATTGCTAAAATCCGCTTTGACTTGATCCGCAATCTAAAACGAAATAAAAAAATAGAATTAAATTAAATTTTATAATATGTAAAAAATAATAATATATTTACCGTCCTTATGTAATTTATTTTTCGCGTTGTATATATTAAAAAAGCACTTCTCTGTTCAATACATATACTTTTCAATTGCTAAAATCCGCTTTGACTTGATCCGCAATCTAAATAGAATTAAATTAAATTTTATAATATGTAAAAAATAATAATATATTTACCGTCCTTATGTAATTTATTTTTCGCGTTGTATATATTAAAAAAGCACTTCTCTGTTCAATACATATACTTTTCAATTGCTAAAATCCGCTTTGACTTGATCCGCAATCTAAAACGAAAAAAAAATAGAATTAAATCAAATTTTATAATATGTAAAAAATAATAATATATTTACCGTCCTTATGTAATTTATTTTTCGCGTTGTATATATTAAAAAAGCACTTCTCTGTTCAATACATATACTTTTCAATTGCTAAAATCCGCTTTGACTTGATCCGTAATCTAAAACGAAATAAAAAAAAATAGAATTAAATTAAATTTTATAATATGTAAAAAATAATAATATATTTACCGTCCTTATGTAATTTATTTTTCGCGTTGTATATATTAAAAAAGCACTTCTATGTTCAATACATATACTTTTCAATTGCTAAAATCCGCTTTGACTTGATCCGCAATCTAAAACGAAAAAAAAAAATAGAATTAAATTAAATTTTATAATATGTAAAAAATAATAATATATTTACCGTCCTTATGTAATTTATTTTTCGCGTTGTATATATTAAAAAAGCACTTCTCTGTTCAATACATATACTTTTCAATTGCTAAAATCCGCTTTGACTTGATCCGCAATCTAAAACGAAATAAAAAAAATAGAATTAAATTAAATTTTATAATATGTAAAAAATAATAATATATTTACCGTCCTTATGCAATTTATTTTTCGCGTTGTATATATTAAAAAAGCACTTCTCTGTTCAATACATATACTTTTCAAGTGCTAAAATCCGCTTTGACTTGATCCGCAATCTAAAACGAAATAAAAAAAATAGAATTAAATTAAATTTTATAATATGTAAAAAATAATAATATATTTACCGTCCTTATGTTTCGCGTTGTATATATTAAAAAAGCACTTCTCTGTTCAATACATATACTTTTCAATTGCTAAAATCCGCTTTGACTTGATCTGCAATCTAAAACGAAATAAAAAAAATAGAATTAAAAAATAATAATATATTTACCGTCCTTATGTAATTTATTTTTCGCGTTGTATATATTAAAAAAGCACTTCTCTGTTCAATACATATACTTTTCAATTGCTAAAATCCGCTTTGACTTGATCCGCAATCTAAAACGAAATAAAAAAAATAGAATTAAATTAAATTTTATAATATGTAAAAAATAATAATATATTTACCGTCCTTATGTAATTTATTTTTCGCGTTGTATATATTAAAAAAGCACTTCTCTGTTCAATACATATACTTTTCAATTGCTAAAATCCGCTTTGACTTGATCCGCAATCTAAATAGAATTAAATTAAATTTTATAATATGTAAAAAATAATAATATATTTACCGTCCTTATGTAATTTATTTTTCGCGTTGTATATATTAAAAAAGCACTTCTCTGTTCAATACATATACTTTTCAATTGCTAAAATCCGCTTTGACTTGATCCGCAATCTAAAACGAAATAAAAAAAATAGAATTAAATTAAATTTTATAATATGTAAAAAATAATAATATATTTACCGTCCTTATGTAATTTATTTTTCGCGTTGTATATATTAAAAAAGCACTTCTCTGTTCAATACATATACTTTTCAATTGCTAAAATCCGCTTTAGAATTAAAATAGAATTAAACTAAATTTTATAATATGTAAAAAATTATAATATATTTACCGTCCTTATGTAATTTATTTTTCGCGTTGTATATATTAAAAAAGCACTTCTCTGTTCAATACATATACTTTTCAATTGCTAAAATCCGCTTTGACTTGATCCGCAATCTAAAACGAAATAAAAAAAATAGAATTAAATTAAATTTTATAATATGTAAAAAATAATAATATATTTACCGTCCTTATGTAATTTATTTTTCGCGTTGTATATATTAAAAAAGCACTTCTCTGTTCAATACATATACTTTTCAATTGCTAAAATCCGCTTTGACTTGATCCGCAATCTAAAACGAAATAAAAAAAATAGAATTAAATTAAATTTTATAATATGTAAAAAATAATAATATATTTACCGTCCTTATGTAATTTATTTTTCGCGTTGTATATATTAAAAAAGCATTTCTCTGTTCAATACATATAATTTAAAATTGCTAAAATCCGCTTTGACTTTATAATCTATCTAAAACGAAATAAAAAAAATAGAATTAAATTAAATTTTATAATATGTAAAAAATAATAATATATTTACCGTCCTTATGTAATTTATTTTTCGCGTTGTATATATTAAAAAAGCACTTCTCTGTTCAATACATTTACTTTTCAATTGCTAAAATCCGCTTTGACTTGATCCGCAATCTAAAACGAAATAAAAAAAATAGAATTAAATTAAATTTTATAATATGTAAAAAATAATAATATATTTACCGTCCTTATGTAATTTATTTTTCGCGTTGTATATATTAAAAAAGCACTTCTCTGTTCAATACATATACTTTTCAATTGCTAAAATCCGCTTTGACTTGATCCGCAATCTAAAACGAAATAAAAAAAATAGAATTAAATTAAATTTTATAATATGTAAAAAATAATAATATATTTACCGTCCTTATGTAATTTATTTTTCGCGTTGTATATATTAAAAAAGCACTTCTCTGTTCAATACATATACTTTTCAATTGCTAAAATCCGCTTTGACTTGATCCGCAATCTAAAACGAAATAAAAAAAATAGAATTAAATTAAATTTTATAATATGTAAAAAATAATAATATATTTACCGTCCTTATGTAATTTATTTTTCGCGTTGTATATATTAAAAAAGCACTTCTCTGTTCAATACATATACTTTTCAATTGCTAAAATCCGCTTTGACTTGATCCGCAATCTAAAACGAAATAAAAAAAAATAGAATTAAATTAAATTTTATAATATGTAAAAAATAATAATATATTTACCGTCCTTATGTAATTTATTTTTCGCGTTGTATATATTAAAAAAGCACTTCTCTGTTCAATACATATACTTTTCAATTGCTAAAATCCGCTTTGACTTGATCCGCAATCTAAAACGAAATAAAAAAAAAAATAGAATTAAATTAAATTTTATAATATGTAAAAAATAATAATATATTTACCGTCCTTATGTAATTTATTTTTCGCGTTGTATATATTAAAAAAGCACTTCTCTGTTCAATACATATACTTTTCAATTGCTAAAATCCGCTTTGACTTGATCCGCAATCTAAAACGAAATAAAAAAAATAGAATTAAATTAAATTTTATAATATGTAAAAAATAATAATATATTTACCGTCCTTATGTAATTTATTTTTCGCGTTGTATATATTAAAAAAGCACTTCTCTGTTCAATACATATACTTTTCAATTGCTAAAATCCGCTTTGACTTGATCCGCAATCTAAAACGAAATAAAAAAAATAGAATTAAATTAAATTTTATAATATGTAAAAAATAATAATATATTTACCGTCCTTATGTAATTTATTTTTCGCGTTGTATATATTAAAAAAGCACTTCTCTGTTCAATACATATACTTTTCAATTGCTAAAATCCGCTTTGACTTGATCCGCAATCTAAAACGAAATAAAAAAAATAGAATTAAATTAAATTTTATAATATGTAAAAAATAATAATATATTTACCGTCCTTATGTAATTTATTTTTCGCGTTGTATATATTAAAAAAGCACTTCTCTGTTCAATACATATACTTTTCAATTGCTAAAATCCGCTTTGACTTGATCCGCAATCTAAAACGAAATAAAAAAAATAGAATTAAATTAAATTTTATAATATGTAAAAAATAATAATATATTTACCGTCCTTATGTAATTTATTTTTCGCGTTGTATATATTAAAAAAGCACTTCTCTGTTCAATACATATACTTTTCAATTGCTAAAATCCGCTTTGACTTGATCCGCAATCTAAAACGAAATAAAAAAAATAGAATTAAATTAAATTTTATAATATGTAAAAAATAATAATATATTTACCGTCCTTATGTAATTTATTTTTCGCGTTGTATATATTAAAAAAGCACTTCTCTGTTCAATACATATACTTTTCAATTGCTAAAATCCGCTTTGACTTGATCCGCAATCTAAAACGAAATAAAAAAAATAGAATTAAATTAAATTTTATAATATGTAAAAAATAATAATATATGTTTACCGTCCTTATGTAATTTATTTTTCGCGTTGTATATATTAAAAAAGCACTTCTCTGTTCAATACATATACTTTTCAATTGCTAAAATCCGCTTTGACTTGATCCGCAATCTAAAACGAAATAAAAAAAATAGAATTAAATTAAATTTTATAATATGTAAAAAATAATAATATATTTACCGTCCTTATGTAATTTATTTTTCGCGTTGTATATATTAAAAAAGCACTTCTCTGTTCAATACATATACTTTTCAATTGCTAAAATCCGCTTTGACTTGATCCGCAATCTAAAACGAAATAAAAAAAATAGAATTAAATTAAATTTTATAATATGTAAAAAATAATAATATATTTACCGTCCTTATGTAATTTATTTTTCGCGTTGTATATATTAAAAAAGCACTTCTCTGTTCAATACATATACTTTTCAATTGCTAAAATCCGCTTTGACTTGATCCGCAATCTAAAACGAAATAAAAATTAGAATTAAATTAAATTTTATAATATGTAAAAAATAATAATATATTTACCGTCCTTATGTAATTTATTTTTCGCGTTGTATATATTAAAAAAGCACTTCTCTGTTCAATACATATACTTTTCAATTGCTAAAATCCGCTTTGACTTGATCCGCAATCTAAAACGAAATAAAAAAAATAGAATTAAATTAAATTTTATAATATGTAAAAAATAATAATATATTTACCGTCCTTATGTAATTTATTTTTCGCGTTGTATATATTAAAAAAGCACTTCTCTGTTCAATACATATACTTTTCAATTGCTAAAATCCGCTTTGACTTGATCCGCAATCTAAAACGAAATAAAAAAAATAGAATTAAATTAAATTTTATAATATGTAAAAAATAATAATATATTTACCGTCCTTATGTAATTTATTTTTCGCGTTGTATATATTAAAAAAGCACTTCTCTGTTCAATACATATACTTTTCAATTGCTAAAATCCGCTTTGACTTGATCCGCAATCTAAAACGAAATAAAAAAAATAGAATTAAATTAAATTTTATAATATGTAAAAAATAATAATATATTTACCGTCCTTATGTAATTTATTTTTCGCGTTGTATATATTAAAAAAGCACTTCTCTGTTCAATACATATACTTTTCAATTGCTAAAATCCGCTTTGACTTGATCCGCAATCTAAAACGAAATAAAAAAAATAGAATTAAATTAAATTTTATAATATGTAAAAAATAATAATATATTTACCGTCCTTATGTAATTTATTTTTCGCGTTGTATATATTAAAAAAGCACTTCTCTGTTCAATACATATACTTTTCAATTGCTAAAATCCGCTTTGACTTGATCCGCAATCTAAAACGAAATAAAAAAAATAGAATTAAATTAAATTTTATAATATGTAAAAAATAATAATATATTTACCGTCCTTATGTAATTTATTTTTCGCGTTGTATATATTAAAAAAGCACTTCTCTGTTCAATACATATACTTTTCAATTGCTAAAATCCGCTTTGACTTGATCCGCAATCTAAAACGAAATAAAAAAAAATAGAATTAAATTAAATTTTATAATATGTAAAAAATAATAATATATTTACCGTCCTTATGTAATTTATTTTTCGCGTTGTATATATTAAAAAAGCACTTCTCTGTTCAATACATATACTTTTCAATTGCTAAAATCCGCTTTGACTTGATCCGCAATCTAAAACGAAATAAAAAAAAATAGAATTAAATTAAATTTTATAATATGTAAAAAATAATAATATATTTACCGTCCTTATGTAATTTATTTTTCGCGTTGTATATATTAAAAAAGCACTTCTCTGTTCAATACATATACTTTTCAATTGCTAAAATCCGCTTTGACTTGATCCGCAATCTAAAACGAAATAAAAAAAATAGAATTAAATTAAATTTTATAATATGTAAAAAATAATAATATATTTACCGTCCTTATGTAATTTATTTTTCGCGTTGTATATATTAAAAAAGCACTTCTCTGTTCAATACATATACTTTTCAATTGCTAAAATCCGCTTTGACTTGATCCGCAATCTAAAACGAAATAAAAAAAATAGAATTAAATTAAATTTTATAATATGTAAAAAATAATAATATATTTACCGTCCTTATGTAATTTATTTTTCGCGTTGTATATATTAAAAAAGCACTTCTCTGTTCAATACATATACTTTTCAATTGCTAAAATCCGCTTTGACTTGATCCGCAATCTAAAACGAAATAAAAAAAATAGAATTAAATTAAATTTTATAATATGTAAAAAATAATAATATATTTACCGTCCTTATGTAATTTATTTTTCGCGTTGTATATATTAAAAAAGCACTTCTCTGTTCAATACATATACTTTTCAATTGCTAAAATCCGCTTTGACTTGATCCGCAATCTAAAACGAAATAAAAAAAAATAGAATTAAATTAAATTTTATAATATGTAAAAAATAATAATATATTTACCGTCCTTATGTAATTTATTTTTCGCGTTGTATATATTAAAAAAGCACTTCTCTGTTCAATACATATACTTTTCAATTGCTAAAATCCGCTTTGACTTGATCCGCAATCTAAAACGAAATAAAAAAAATAGAATTAAATTAAATTTTATAATATGTAAAAAATAATAATATATTTACCGTCCTTATGTAATTTATTTTTCGCGTTGTATATATTAAAAAAGCACTTCTCTGTTCAATACATATACTTTTCAATTGCTAAAATCCGCTTTGACTTGATCCGCAATCTAAAACGAAATAAAAAAAATAGAATTAAATTAAATTTTATAATATGTAAAAAATAATAATATATTTACCGTCCTTATGTAATTTATTTTTCGCGTTGTATATATTAAAAAAGCACTTCTCTGTTCAATACATATACTTTTCAATTGCTAAAATCCGCTTTGACTTGATCCGCAATCTAAAACGAAATAAAAAAAAAAATAGAATTAAATTAAATTTTATAATATGTAAAAAATAATAATATATTTACCGTCCTTATGTAATTTATTTTTCGCGTTGTATATATTAAAAAAGCACTTCTCTGTTCAATACATATACTTTTCAATTGCTAAAATCCGCTTTGACTTGATCCGCAATCTAAAACGAAATAAAAAAAATAGAATTAAATTAAATTTTATAATATGTAAAAAATAATAATATATTTACCGTCCTTATGTAATTTATTTTTCGCGTTGTATATATTAAAAAAGCACTTCTCTGTTCAATACATATACTTTTCAATTGCTAAAATCCGCTTTGACTTGATCCGCAATCTAAAACGAAATAAAAAAAATAGAATTAAATTAAATTTTATAATATGTAAAAAATAATAATATATTTACCGTCCTTATGTAATTTATTTTTCGCGTTGTATATATTAAAAAAGCACTTCTCTGTTCAATACATATACTTTTCAATTGCTAAAATCCGCTTTGACTTGATCCGCAATCTAAAACGAAATAAAAAAAAATAGAATTAAATTAAATTTTATAATATGTAAAAAATAATAATATATTTACCGTCCTTATGTAATTTATTTTTCGCGTTGTATATATTAAAAAAGCACTTCTCTGTTCAATACATATACTTTTCAATTGCTAAAATCCGCTTTGACTTGATCCGCAATCTAAAACGAAATAAAAATAATAGAATTAAATTAAATTTTATAATATGTAAAAAATAATAATATATTTACCGTCCTTATGTAATTTATTTTTCGCGTTGTATATATTAAAAAACCACTTCTCTGTTCAATACATATACTTTTCAATTGCTAAAATCCGCTTTGACTTGATCCGCAATCTAAAACGAAATAAAAAAAATAGAATTAAATTAAATTTTATAATATGTAAAAAATAATAATATATTTACCGTCCTTATGTAATTTATTTTTGACTTGTATATATTAAAATCCGCTTTGACTTGATCCGCAATCTAAAACGAAATAAAAAAATAGAATTAAATTAAATTTTATAATATGTAAAAAATAATAATATATTTACCGTCCTTATGTAATTTATTTTTCGCGTTGTATATATTAAAAAAGCACTTCTCTGTTCAATACATATACTTTTCAATTGCTAAAATCCGCTTTGACTTGATCCGCAATCTAAAACGAAATAAAAAAAATAGAATTAAATTAAATTTTATAATATATAAAAAATAAAAAAACGCCTTATGTAATTTATTTTTCGCGTTGTATATATTAAAAAAGCACTTCTCTGTTCAATACATATACTTTTCAATTGCTAAAATCCGCTTTGACTTGATCCGCAATCTAAAACGAAATAAAAAAAATAGAATTAAATTAAATTTTATAATATGTAAAAAATAATAATATATTTACCGTCCTTATGTAATTTATTTTTCGCGTTGTATATATTAAAAAAGCACTTCTCTGTTCAATACATATACTTTTCAATTGCTAAAATCCGCTTTGACTTGATCTGCAATCTAAAACGAAATAAAAAAAAATAGAATTAAATTAAATTTTATAATATGTAAAAAAAAATATATATTTACCGTCCTTATGTAATTTATTTTTCACGTTGTATATATTAAAAAAGCACTTCTCTGTTCAATACATATACTTTTCAATTGCTAAAATCCGCTTTGACTTGATCCGCAATCTAAAACGAAATAAAAAAAATAGAATTAAATTAAATTTTATAATATGTAAAAAATAATAATATATTTACCGTCCTTATGTAATTTATTTTTCGCGTTGTATATATTAAAAAAGCACCTCTCTGTTCAATACATATAATTTTCAATTGCTAAAATCCGCTTTGACTTGATCCGCAATCTAAAACGAAATAAAAAATAGAATTAAATTAAATTTTATAATATGTAATAAATAATAATATATTTACCGTCCTTATGTAATTTATTTTTCGCGTTGTATATATTAAAAAAGCAGTTCTCTGTTCAATACATATACTTTTCAATTGCTAAAATCCGCTTTGACTTGATCGGCAATCTAAAACGAAATAAAAAAAATAGAATTAAATTAAATTTTATAATATGTAAAAAATAATAATATATTTACCGTCCTTATGTAATTTATTTTTCGCGTTGTATATATTAAAAAAGCACTTCTCTGTTCAATACATATACTTTCCAATTGCTGAAATCCGCTTTGACTTGATCCGCAATCTAAAACGAAATAAAAAAAATAGAATTAAATTAAATTTTATAATATGTAAAAAATAATAATATATTTACCGTCCTTATGTAATTTATTTTTCGCGTTGTATATATTAAAAAAGCACTTCTCTGTTCAATACATATACTTTTCAATTGCTAAAATCCGCTATGACTTGATCCGCAATCTAAAACGAAATAAAAATAATAGAATTAAATTAAATTTTATAATATGTAAAAAATAATAATATATTTACCGTCCTTATGTAATTTATTTTTCGCGTTGTATATATTAAAAGAGCACTTCTCTGTTCAATACATATACTTTTCAATTGCTAAAATCCGCTTTGACTTGATCCGCAATCTAAAACGAAATAAAAAAATAGAATTAAATTAAATTTTATAATATGTAAAAAATAATAATATATTTACCGTCCTTATGTAATTTATTTTTCGCGTTGTATATATTAAAAAAGCACTTCTCTGTTCAATACATAAACTTTTCAATTGCTAAAATCCGCTTTGACTTGATCCGCAATCTAAAACGAAATAAAAAAAAAATAGAATTAAATTAAATTTTATGATATGTAAAAAATAATATTATATTTACCGTCCTTATGTAATTTATTTTTCGCGTTGTATATATTAAAAAAGCACTTCTCTGTTCAATACATATACTTTCTAATTGCAAAAATCCGCTTTGACTTGATCCGCAATCTAAAACGAAATAAAAAAAAATTGAATTAAATTAAATTTTATAATATGTAAAAAATAATAATATATTTACCGTCCTTATGTAATTTATTTTTCGCGTTGTATATATTAAAAGAGCACTTCTCTGTTCAATACATATACTTTTCAATTGCTAAAATCCGCTTTGACTTGATCCGCAATCTAAAACGAAATAAAAAAAATAGAATTAAATTAAATTTTATAATATGTAAAAAATAATAATATATTTACCGTCCTTATGTAATTTATTTTTCGCGTTGTATATATTAAAAACCCCCTCTGTTCAATACATATACTTTTCAATTGCTAAAATCCGCTTTGACTTGATCCGCAATCTAAAACGAAATAAAAAAATAGAATTAAATTAAATTTTATAATATGTAAAAAATAATAATATATTTACCGTCCTTATGTAATTTATTTTTCGCGTTGTATATATTAAAAAAGCACTTTTCTGTTCAATACATATACTTTTCAATTGCTAAAATCCGCTTTGACTTGATCCGCAATCTAAAACGAAATAAAAAAAAATAGAATTAAATTAAATTTTATAATATGTAAAAAATAATAATATATTTACCGTCCTTATGTAATTTATTTTTCGCGTTGTATATATTAAAAAAGCACTTCTCTGTTCAATACATATACTTTTCAATTGCTAAAATCCGCTTTGACTTGATCCGCAATCTAAAACGAAATAAAAAAAAATAGAATTAAATTAAATTTTATAATATGTAAAAAATAATAATATATTTACCGTCCTTATGTAATTTATTTTTCGCGTTGTATATATTAAAAAGCACTTCTCTGTTCAATACATATACTTTTCAATTGCTAAAATCCGCTTTGACTTGATCCGCAATCTAAAACGAAATAAAAAAAAAATAGAATTAAATTAAATTTTATAATATATAAAAAATAATAATATATTTACCGTCCTTATGTAATTTATTTTTCGCGTTGTATATATTAAAAAAGCACTTCTCTGTTCAATACATATACTTTTCAATTGCTAAAATCCGCTTTGACTTGATCCGCAATCTAAAACGAAATAAAAAAATAGAATTAAATTAAATTTTATAATATGTAAAAAATAATAATATATTTACCGTCCTTATGTAATTTATTTTTCGCGTTGTATATATTAAAAAAGCACTTCTCTGTTCAATACATATACTTTTCAATTGCTAAAATCCGCTTTGACTTGATCCGCAATCTAAAACGAAATAAAAAAAATAGAATTAAATTAAATTTTATAATATGTAAAAAATAATAATATATTTACCGTCCTTATGTAATTTATTTTTCGCGTTTTATATATTAAAAAAGCACTTCTCTGTTCAATACATATACTTTTCAATTGCTAAAATCCGCTTTGACTTGATCCGCAATCTAAAACGAAATAAAAAAAATAGAATTAAATTAAATTTTATAATATGTAAAAAATAATAATATAGTTATCGTCCTTATGTAATTTATTTTTCGCGTTGTATATATTAAAAAAGCACTTCTCTGTTCAATACATATACTTTTCAATTGCTAAAATCCGCTTTGACTTGATCCGCAATCTAAAACGAAATAAAAAAAATAGAATTAAATTAAATTTTATAATATGTAAAAAATAATAATATATTTATCGTCCTTATGTAATTTATTTTTCGCGTTGTATATATTAAAAAAGCACTTCTCTGTTCAATACATATACTTTTCAATTGCTAAAATCCGCTTTGACTTGATCCGCAATCTAAAACGAAATAAAAAAAATAGAATTAAATTAAATTTTATAATATGTAAAAAATAATAATATAGTTATCGTCCTTATGTAATTTATTTTTCGCGTTGTATATATTAAAAAAGCACTTCTCTGTTCAATACATATACTTTTCAATTGCTAAAATCCGCTTTGACTTGATCCGCAATCTAAAACGAAATAAAAAAAATAGAATTAAATTAAATTTTATAATATGTAAAAAATAATAATATATTTACCGTCCTTATGTAATTTATTTTTCGCGTTGTATATATTAAAAAAGCACCTCTCTGTTCAATACATATACTTTTCAATTGCTAAAATCCGCTTTGACTTGATCCGCAATCTAAAACGAAATAAAAAAAATAGAATTAAATTAAATTTTATAATATGTAAAAAATAATAATATATTTACCGTCCTTATGTAATTTATTTTTCGCGTTGTATATATTAAAAAAGCACTTCTCTGTTCAATACATATACTTTTCAATTGCTAAAATCCGCTTTGACTTGATCCGCAATCTAAAACGAAATAAAAAAAATAGAATTAAATTAAATTTTATAATATATAAAAAATAATAATATATTTACCGTCCTTATGTAATTTATTTTTCGCGTTGTATATATTAAAAAAGCACTTCTCTGTTCAATACATATACTTTTCAATTGCTAAAATCCGCTTTGACTTGATCCGCAATCTAAAACGAAATAAAAAAATAGAATTAAATTAAATTTTATAATATGTAAAAAATAATAATATATTTACCGTCCTTATGTAATTTATTTTTCGCGTTGTATATATTAAAAAAGCACTTCTCTGTTCAATACATATACTTTTCAATTGCTAAAATCCGCTTTGACTTGATCCGCAATCTAAAACGAAATAAAAAAAATAGAATTAAATTAAATTTTATAATATGTAAAAAATAATAATATATTTACCGTCCTTATGTAATTTATTTTTCACGTTGTATATATTAAAAAAGCACTTCTCTGTTCAATACATATACTTTTCAATTGCTAAAATCCGCTTTGACTTGATCCGCAATCTAAAACGAAATAAAAAAAATAGAATTAAATTAAATTTTATAATATGTAAAAAATAATAATATATTTACCGTCCTTATGTAATTTATTTTTCGCGTTGTATATATTAAAAAAGCACTTCTCTGTTCAATACATATAATTTTCAATTGCTAAAATCCGCTTTGACTTGATCCGCAATCTAAAACGAAATAAAAAAAAAATAGAATTAAATTAAATTTTATAATATGTAAAAAATAATAATATATTTACCCTCCTTATGTAATTTATTTTTCGCATTGTATATATTAAAAAAGCAGTTCTCTGTTCAATACATATACTTTTCAATTGCTAAAATCCGCTTTGACTTGATCCGCAATCTAAAACGAAATAAAAAAAATAGAATTAAATTAAATTTTATAATATGTAAAAAATAATAATATATTTACCGTCCTTATGTAATTTATTTTTCGCGTTGTATATATTAAAAAAGCACTTCTCTGTTCAATACATAAACTTTTCAATTGCTAAAATCCGCTTTGACTTGATCCGCAATCTAAAACGAAATAAAAAAAATAGAATTAAATTAAATTTTATAATATGTAAAAAATAATAATATATTTACCATCCTTATGTAATTTATTTTTCGCGTTGTATATATTAAAAAAGCAGTTCTCTGTTCAATACATATACTTTTCAATTGCTAAAATCCGCTTTGACTTGATCCGCAATCTAAAACGAAATAAAAAAATAGAATTAAATTAAATTTTATAATATGTAAAAAATAATAATATATTTACCGTCCTTATGTAATTTATTTTTCGCGTTGTATATATTAAAAAAGCACTCCTCTGTTCAATACATATACTTTTCAATTGCTAAAATCCGCTTTGACTTGATCCGCAATCTAAAACGAAATAAAAAAAATAGAATTAAATTAAATTTTATAATATGTAAAAAATAATAATATAGTTACCGTCCTTATGTAATTTATTTTTCGCGTTGTATATATTAAAAAAGCACTTCTCTGTTCAATACATATACTTTTCAATTGCTAAAATCCGCTTTGACTTGATCCGCAATCTAAAACGAAATAAAAAAAATAGAATTAAATTAAATTTTATAATATGTAAAAAATAATAATATATTTACCGTCCTTATGTAATTTATTTTTCACGTTGTATATATTAAAAAAGCACTTCTCTGTTCAATACATATACTTTTCAATTGCTAAAATCCGCTTTGACTTGATCCGCAATCTAAAACGAAATAAAAAAAATAGAATTAAATTAAATTTTATAATATGTAAAAAATAATAATATATTTACCGTCCTTATGTAATTTATTTTTCACGTTGTATATATTAAAAACCCCCTCTGTTCAATACATATACTTTTCAAATAAAATCCGATTTGACTTGATCCGCAATCTAAAACGAAATAAAAAAAATAGAATTAAATTAAATTTTATAATATGTAAAAAATAATAATATAGTTACCGTCCTTATGTAATTTATTTTTCGCGTTGTATATATTAAAGAAGCACTTCTCTGTTCAATACATATACTTTCCAATTGCTAAAATCCGCTTTGACTTGATCCGCAATCTAAAACGAAATAAAAAAAAATAGAATTAAATTAAATTTTATAATATGTAAAAAATAATAATATATTTACCGTCCTTATGTAATTTATTTTTCGCGTTGTATATATTAAAAAAGCACTTCTCTGTTCAATACATATACTTTTTAATTGCTAAAATCCGCTTTGACTTGATCCGCAATCTAAAACGAAATAAAAAAAAAGATTTAAATTAAATTTTATAATATGTAAAAAATAATAATATATTTACCGTCCTTATGTAATTTATTTTTCGCGTTGTATATATTAAAAAAGCACTTCTCTGTATATATGTATTGATATACTTTTAAGTTGCTAAAATCCGCTTTGACTTGATCCGCAATCTAAAACGAAATAAAAAAAAATAGAATTAAATTAAATTTTATAATATGTAAAAAACAATAATATATTTACCGTTCTTATGTAATTTATTTTTAGCGTTGTATATATTAAAAAAGCACTTCTCTGTTCAATACATATACTTTTCAATTGCTAAAATCCGCTTTGACTTGATCCGCAATCTAAAACGAAATAAAAAAAATAGAATTAAATTAAATTTTATAATATGTAAAAAATAATAATATATTTACCGTCCTTATGTAATTTATTTTTCGCGTTGTATATATTAAAAAAGCACTTCTCTGTTCAATACATATACTTTTCAATTGCTAAAATCCGCTTTGACTTGATCCGCAATCTAAAACGAAATAAAAAAAATTGAATTAAATTAAATTTTATAATCTTTATTTTATATGTTATGTAAAATTTTATATAATATATAGTTTTATTTTTAAATTAATTGCTGGAAATGTTTATATTTTTAAAATCGTACCAACTCTAACACAAGTGTATCAGTAGAATATATAAAAGCGAAGGAGTAATTAGTATTGAAGGAACTCGGCAAAATGACTCTGTAACTTCGGGATAAAGAGGGCTTTTAAGTGTCAAAGAAGAGAGAGCAGCGACTGTTTAATAAAAACATAAGATTTTGCTAAATTTAAATATGAAGTATAAAATCTGACACCTGCCCGGTGCTGCAAGGTAAAAAAAATTTGGCGCAAGCTGAAATTTTAAACCCCAGTAAACGGCGGCCGTAACCCTGACGGTCCTAAGGTAGCAAAATTCCTTGGCGGGTAAGTTCCGTCCTGCATGAATGGTGTAACGACTGCTCTGCTGTCTCCAATACTAGCTCTATGAAATTGAATTTTCCGTGAAGATGCGGCAATATTATAACTAGACGGGAAGACCCTATGCACCTTTACTGTTATCTATATTAATTTTTTTTTTTTATTTAACTAGATAAGTAGGAGATCTTTATCGAAAATGGAAAACTACTTGAATAATTTTTAAAAATAATTATAAATAAAATAATTTTAATTATATATGATATAGAAAGACAGTTTGACTGGGGCGGTCTCCTCCTAAAAAGTAACGGAGGAGTATAATAGTTCGGTTGTATTTTATTTAAATTAAAATCAATATTAAAATGAATTTACTGAGCTTGATTAAAGTACATACAAGTATTTTAAGGATAAGATTATCTGTCATATTGACCCGATATAATTTTGTGGAAAATATATCGATCAACGGATAAAAGGTACGCTAGGGATAACAGGCTCATAGATTTTGATAGTTCTTATTGATAAATCTGTTTGGCACCTCGATGTCGGCTCATCACATCCTGATGGTGAATAATCTTTCAAGGGTCTGGCTGTTCGCCAGTTAAAGTGGTACGTGAGCTGGGTTTAGAACGTCGTGAGACAGTTTGGTCCCTATCTGTTATAATTTAGAGAAAATAAATAAGAATTAACTTTAGTACGAGAGGACTAGGAAAATATAATCACTGGTTTAAGAATTACTATAATAAATAATAGTATGGTTTTTAAGCTACATTAGACTTGATAATTGCTGAATTATATATAAGCAAGAAGCTTACTTATATTATTTTCTAATAAATTTTTAAAAGACCATTTTATTTAAGGATATAAATAGGTGAAGCTCTAACTAGTGATTATTTTTATCCTTAAAATTTAATATTAACTACAGTTTAGTTTTTTTAAAATTTTAAAAATTATTAATTAACTATATTACTATACTTTTTAAAAAATATTGTATTATTTTACACTAATAATTTTATAAATAATCACCTATGTGACGAAATTGGTAGACGTGTGGGACTTAAAATCTCATTCTTTATGAGTGCTGGTTCGAGTCCAGTCATAGGTATAAATATATTATATAATAATATAAGTAGTTAATAAAAAACAGCATTAAATGGATGCCTAGAATTTAAATATTTTTCGTAAACAAGTTTACGTTATCTATTGGGTAAATAATTTATTGATATATTTATATATTTGAAATTTATAGATTTTTTAAAAATTAAAAATAACGAAGTGAAACATCATAGTAGTTATTTTAATAAACTCAATTGAGATTAATATAACGGTGAGTTATTATTAATAGTTTTATAAAAAAAATAAAATTGAATATTCTTTAAAGAATAACCATAGAAGGTAAGAGTCCTGTAAATTTTTTTAATTAAAATACTAGCTGCCTGGATGGTTCCGGTACGGGCTCATTCCCCATAACTAAAAGTTCGATTCTTTAAGGCGGCCCACATTAATTTATTATTTATTTAATATTTTTTAACCAATTTTTAAATTTTATAAAATTTTTGGGGTAGTGGCCGATTGGATAAGGCGGTCGACTGTAAGTTGATTGATTATTTTGTAGTAGGTTCGATTCCTACCTATCCCAGTAAAGCATGTATAATGAAAGCATAATGGCCCTAATCCTAATATTAATTATATTAGAACTTTACTATAAATATTATGATAATAATAGTGATAATATGATATTATTAATGATAATATTAATGGTATATTTGGTAATAATATTGATAATAGTATGATAACAATGGTAGTATTAATGAAGATTAAGGGAGGGGGGGTTCCTTTAATATTTCTTTTTAAGTTGATTTTATTAGTAAAATATATATTTATATATTTATAATATATTTATAATAAAAATATTATAAATATATTTTATTATATTAAATATAGTTTTATAAAATTTTTGGGGTAGTGGCCGATTGGATAAGGCGGTCGACTGTAAGTTGATTGATTATTTTGTAGTAGGTTCGATTCCTACCTATCCTAGTAAAGCATGAGTAATGAGGACATTATAGCTCTAATCTTAATATTAATTATATTAGAATTTTTCTATAAATATTATGATAATAATAGTGATAATATGATATTATTAATGATAATATTAATGGTATATTTGGTAATAATATTGATAATAGTATGATAACAATGGTAGTATTAATGAAGATTAAGGGAGGGGGGTTCCTTTAATATTTCTTTTTAAGTTGATTTTATTAGTAAAATATATATTTATATATTTATAATATATTTATAATAAAAATATTATAAATATATTTTATTATATTAAATATAGTTTTATAAAATTTTTGGGGTAGTGGCCGATTGGATAAGGCCGACTGTAAGTTGATTGATTATTTTGTAGTAGGTTCGATTCCTACCTATCCTAGTAAAGCATGAGTAATGAGGACATTATAGCTCTAATCTTAATATTAATTATATTAGAATTTTTCTATAAATATTATGATAATAATAGTGATAATATGATATTATTAATGATAATATTAATGGTATATTTGGTAATAATATTGATAATAGTATGATAACAATGGTAGTATTAATGAAGATTAAGGGAGGGGGGGGGTTCCTTTAATATTTCTTTTTAAGTTGATTTTATTAGTAAAATATATATTTATATATTTATAATAAAATATGTAATTATGGTCTATCAACATTTGATGCTAGCTTTTATTTTTTTAGTTATATTAGGGGTTATTCTTTGAGTACTATTTATATTATGATATATTAAATATATAGTTTTTTTATTCCTATTAATATTAATGGATATATTATTTTTAATTATTATTTTTTTATTTTTTTTAGATTAAAAACTCTAAGGATTAAACGATATACCCAATATAATCTAATATACTTTAAATAGCATCTCTTACCTAATTTGAATCTATACATAAAATATGGGTTTACAAAATAGTGTATTATTTAATTTTTTTTAAATAGTTATGTTTTTATAATCAACTATCATTATTTTACTATAGTAAAATATATTACATATTATTGATATTAATATTAAATTTATTTACCCCCTTTTTTAATTAAATTTTTTATTTTATATTTTATATAAATATTTTTAAAAACTTTTAATTAGTTATAAATATATATATTATATATACTAATATGTAATTATGCAATTTATCCGTAGAATTTTAAGAAAGATTTGATTTTATATAAAAAATATATGTAAAGCTATTTTTAAATCTATTTTTAGATTTATTAGAAATATACCTTTTATTTATTGGTTATTTACATATTCTTTATTAACAAATTCATTAGAATATAACTTCTTTACTTGTTCATATTTAAGGAGAGAGGTTTTTAGTAATGATGAGTATACTTTTTTATATTTATCATTTTTTATAAGTTTTTTTTTTTTAAGATTTTATCTAAGGATTTTAAAATCTAAGATTAAAAAAATTTTTTATAAAAATAGGGGTTTATCTTTTAAAGGTTTTAGTAAAAATTTATGTAATTATTTAAGATTAAGGTTTAATAAGATAACGCTTAAAGGGGCACCTTACTTATTTAACTTATGTTTATATGTAAAATATAAATTCATAAGAATGAGATTTTATTTAAATTTTTTTTATTTTGATATAATTATTACTTTTTTTTTAAAATATATAAATAATAAGGTTATATATTGAAATCCAATATTTAAATCATCTTCAATATTTTCATTTTATAAATCGACTAGGATAAAATTTATTGATGTTAAAAATGAAAGTATTGGTAATATTAAATTTTAATAAAATAATTTTTTATTAAAAAAATGTAAGTATGCATTATAATGACATAATAAACGATGTATTAATTATATTTGTAATATTAACTGCGATAAGCGTCTACTATAACCACCGTGATAATAATGAAGATAATAATGAAGATAATAATGAAAATTAAAGGAGAGAGAGAGGATCCTTTAATATTTTTTTTAAATTGATTTATTAATAAATAATATATATATATATTAAAATATTAATAATATATTTTAATTATATTAATTATAGTTTTATAAAATTTTTGGGGTAGTGGCCGATTGGATAAGGCGGTCGACTGTAAGTCGATTGATTATTTCGTAGTAGGTTCGATTCCTACCTATCCTAGTAAAGTATGGATGTAATTATAGGTGTAGTCTTATTAGTAGTAATAATATATACAATATATAGATTATATAGCGAATCCCTTAATATTTATAATGGTACTTATAAAAATATTGATGTTAATATATTTGATGATGATATACTTGATGATAATATATTTGATGTTAATATATTTGGTGATGATATACTTGATGATAATACTGATGATAATACGATAATATTGATAACAGCATTGATAGTATATCTGATGCAAATAATGGTAGTATATCTGATACTAATAATAGTGCTTAAGGGTGGGTGATTTTCTTTAATATTTTTTTTTAAGTCGATTTTTTTAATAAGTAATATACTTATATATATATAATTTTTAT